>NW_024037872.1:0-150759 GCF_016077235.1 Cyprinodon tularosa
GAATGAAGCCGAATGGAACCAATGGAGCCGAATGGAACCAAGAACCGAATGGAAGCCGAATGAAGCTATGCAGCCGAATGAACCGAATGGAAGCCAATGGAACCGAAGGCAGCCGAAGAAGCCGAATGGACGAATGGCACCAATGGAAGCCGAATGAAGCCGAATGGAAGCCGAATGAAAGCCGAATGGAAGCCAATGGAAGCCGAATGGAAGCCGAATGGAACCGAGAAGCCTAATGGAAGCCGAATGAAGCCATGGAACCGAATTGAAGCCGAATGGAAGCCGAATGGAAGCCGAATGGCAGCCGAATGGAAGCCGAATGGAAGCCGAATGGCAGCCGAATGGAAGCGAATGGAAGCCGAATGAAGCCGAATGAAAGCCGAATGAAGCCAATGAAGCGAATGGAAGCCGAATGGAAGCCGAAGAAGCCGAATGGAAGCCGAATGGAAGCCTAATGGAAGCCGAAGGAAGCCGAATGGAAGCCGAATGAAACCGAATGAAGCCGAATGGAAGCCGAATGGAAGCCTAATGGCAGCCTAATGGCAGCCGAATGGAAGCCGAATGGAAGCCTAATGGAAGCCGAATGGCAGCCGAATGGAAGCCGAATGGAAGCCGAATGGCAGCCGAATGGAAGCCGAATGGAAGCCGAATGGAAGCCGAATGAAAGCCGAATGGAAGCCGAATGGAAGCCGAATGGAAGCCGAATGGAAGCCTAATTGGAAGCCGAATGGAAGCTAATGGAAGCCGAATGGAAGCCGAATGGAAGCCGAATGGAAGCGAATGGAAGCCTAATGAAGCCGAAGAAGCCGAATGGAAGCCGAATGAAGCCGAATGGAAGCCTAATGGAAGCCGAATGGAAGCCGAATGGAAGCCGAATGGAAGCCGAATGGAAGCCTAATGGAGCCGAATGGAAGCCGAATGGAAGCCGAATGGAAGCCGAATGAAAGCCGAATGGAAGCCGAATGGAAGCCTAATGGAAGCCGAATGAAGCCGAATGAAAGCCGAATGGAAGCCGAATGGAAGCCTAATGGCAGCCGAATGGAAGCCGAATGGAAGCCGAATGGAAGCCGAATGGAAGCCGAATGGAAGCCTAATGGAAGCCGAATGGCAGCCGAATGGCAGCCGAATGGAAGCCTAATGGAAGCCGAATGGCAGCCGAATGGCAGCCGAATGGAAGCCGAATGGAAGCCGAATGGAAGCCTAATGGCAGCCGAATGGCAGCCGAATGGAAGCCGAATGGAAGCCGAATGGAAGCCTAATGGCAGCCGAATGGAAGCCGAATGGAAGCCGAATGGCAGCCAAATGGAAGCCGAATGGAAGCCGAATGAAAGCCGAATGGAAGCCGAATGGAAGCCGAATGGCAGCCGAATGGAAGCCGAATGGAAGCCGAATGGAAGCCGAATGGAAGCCGAATGAAAGCCGAATGGAAGCCGAATGAAAGCCGAATGGAAGCCGAATGGAAGCCGAATGGCAGCCGAATGGAAGCCGAATGGAAGCCGAATGGAAGCCGAATGAAGCCGAATGAAAGCCGAATGGAAGCCGAATGAAAGCCGAATGGAAGCCGAATGGAAGCCGAATGGAAGCCTAATGGAAGCCGAATGGAAGCCGAATGGAAGCCGAATGGAAGCCGAATGGAAGCCGAATGGAAGCCGAATGGAAGCCGAATGGAAGCCGAATGGAAGCCTAATGGAAGCCGAATGGAAGCCGAATGGAAGCCGAATGGAAGCCGAATGAAGCCGAATGGAAGCCGAATGGAAGCCGAATGAAAGCCGAATGGAAGCCGAATGGAAGCCGAATGGAAAGCCGAATGGAAGCCGAATGGAAGCCGAATGGAAGCCGAATGGAAGCCGAATGGAAGCCGAATGGAAGCCGAATGGAAGCCGAATGGAAGCCGAATGGAAGCCGAATGGAAGCCGAATGGAAGCCGAATGGAAGCCGAATGGAAGCCGAATGGAAGCCGAATGGAAGCCGAATGGAAGCCGAATGGAAGCCGAATGAAGCCGAATGGAAGCCGAATGGAAGCCGAATGGAAGCCGAATGGAAGCCGAATGGAAGCCGAATGGAAGCCGAATGGAAGCCGAATGGAAGCCGAATGGAAGCCGAATGGAAGCCGAATGGAAGCCGAATGGAAGCCGAATGGAAGCCGAATGGAAGCCGAATGGAAGCCGAATGGAAGCCGAATGGAAGCCGAATGGAAGCCGAATGGAAGCCGAATGGAAGCCGAATGGAAGCCGAATGGAAGCCGAATGGAAGCCGAATGGAAGCCGAATGGAAGCCGAATGGAAGCCGAATGTAAGCCGAATGGAAGCCGAATGGAAGCCGAATGGAAGCCGAATGGAAGCCGAATGGAAGCCGAATGGAAGCCGAATGGAAGCCGAATGGAAGCCGAATGGAAGCCGAATGGAAGCCGAATGAAGCCGAATGGAAGCCGAATGGAAGCCGAATGGAAGCCGAATGGAAGCCGAATGGAAGCCGAATGGAAGCCGAATGGAAGCCGAATGGAAGCCGAATGGAAGCCGAATGGAAGCCGAATGGAAGCCGAATGGAAGCCGAATGGAAGCCGAATGGAAGCCGAATGGAAGCCGAATGGAAGCCGAATGGAAGCCGAATGGAAGCCGAATGGAAGCCGAATGGAAGCCGAATGGAAGCCGAATGGAAGCCGAATGGAAGCCGAATGGAAGCCGAATGGAAGCCGAATGGAAGCCGAATGAAGCCGAATGGAAGCCGAATGGAAGCCGAATGGAAGCCGAATGGAAGCCGAATGGAAGCCGAATGGAAGCCGAATGGAAGCCGAATGGAAGCCGAATGGAAGCCGAATGGAAGCCGAATGGAAGCCGAATGGAAGCCTAATGGAAGCCGAATGGAAGCCGAATGGAAGCCGAATGGAAGCCGAATGGAAGCCGAATGGAAGCCGAATGGAAGCCGAATGGAAGCCGAATGGAAGCCGAATGGAAGCCGAATGGAAGCCGAATGGAAGCCGAATGGAAGCCGAATGGAAGCCGAATGGAAGCCGAATGGAAGCCGAATGGAAGCCGAATGGAAGCCGAATGGAAGCCGAATGGAAGCCGAATGGAAGCCGAATGGAAGCCGAATGGAAGCCGAATGGAAGCCTAATGGAAGCCGAATGGAAGCCGAATGGAAGCCGAATGGAAGCCGAATGGAAGCCGAATGGAAGCCGAATGGAAGCCGAATGGAAGCCGAATGGAAGCCGAATGGAAGCCGAATGGAAGCCGAATGGAAGCCGAATGAAAGCCGAATGGAAGCCGAATGGAAGCCGAATGGAAGCCGAATGGAAGCCGAATGGAAGCCGAATGGAAGCCGAATGGAAGCCGAATGGAAGCCGAATGGAAGCCGAATGGAAGCCGAATGGAAGCCGAATGGAAGCCGAATGGAAGCCGAATGGAAGCCGAATGGAAGCCGAATGGCAGCCGAATGGAAGCCGAATGGAAGCCGAATGGAAGCCGAATGGAAGCCGAATGGAAGCCGAATGGAAGCCGAATGGAAGCCGAATGGAAGCCGAATGGAAGCCGAATGGAAGCCGAATGGAAGCCGAATGGAAGCCGAATGGAAGCCGAATGGAAGCCGAATGGAAGCCGAATGGAATGGAAGCCGAATGGAAGCCGAATGGAAGCCGAATGGAAGCCGAATGGAAGCCGAATGGAAGCCGAATGGAAGCCGAATGGAAGCCGAATGGAAGCCGAATGGAAGCCGAATGGAAGCCGAATGGAAGCCGAATGGAAGCCGAATGAAGCCGAATGGAAGCCGAATGGAAGCCGAATGGAAGCCGAATGGAAGCCGAATGGAAGCCGAATGGAAGCCGAATGAAGCCGAATGAAGCCGAATGGAAGCCGAATGGAAGCCGAATGGAAGCCGAATGGAAGCCGAATGGAAGCCGAATGGAAGCCGAATGGAAGCCGAATGGAAGCCGAATGGAAGCCGAATGGAAGCCGAATGGAAGCCGAATGGAAGCCGAATGGAAGCCGAATGGAAGCCTAATGGAAGCCGAATGGAAGCCGAATGGAAGCCGAATGGAAGCCGAATGAAAGCCTAATGGAAGCCGAATGGAAGCCGAATGAAAGCCGAATGGAAGCCGAATGGAAGCCTAATGGCAGCCGAATGGAAGCCGAATGGAAGCCGAATGGAAGCCGAATGGAAGCCGAATGGAAGCCGAATGGAAGCCTAATGGAAGCCGAATGGCAGCCGAATGGCAGCCGAATGGAAGCCGAATGGAAGCCTAATGGAAGCCGAATGGAAGCCTAATGGAAGCCGAATGGAAGCCGAATGGCAGCCGAATGGCAGCCGAATGGAAGCCGAATGGAAGCCTAATGGAAGCCGAATGGAAGCCGAATGGAAGCCGAATGAAAGCCGACTGGAAGCCTAATGGCAGCCTAATGGCAGCCGAATGGAAGCCGAATGAAAGCCGAATGAAAGCCGAATGGAAGCCGAATGGAAGCCTAATGGAAGCCGAATGGAAGCCGAATGGAAGCCGAATGGAAGCCGAATGGCAGCCGAATGGAAGCCGAATGGAAGCCGAATGGAAGCCGAATGGAAACCGAATGAAAGCCGAATGAAAGCCGAATGAAAGCCGAATGGAAGCCGAATGGAAGCCGAATGGAAGCCGAATGGAAGCCTAATGGAAGCCGAATGGAAGCCGAATGGAAGCCGAATGGAAGCCGAATGAAAGCCGAATGAAAGCCGAATGGAAGCCGAATGGAAGCCGAATGAAAGCCGAATGAAAGCCGAATGGAAGGCGAATGGAAGCCTAATGGAAGCCGAATGGAAGCCGAATGGAAGCCGAATGAAAGCCGAATGAAAGCAGAATGGAAGCCTAATGGAAGCCGAATGGAAGCCGAATGAAAGCCGAATGGAAGCCGAATGGAAGCCTAATGGCAGCCGAATGGAAGCCGAATGGAAGCCGAATGGAAGCCGAATGGCAGCCGAATGGAAGCCGAATGGAAGCCGAATGAAAGCCTAATGGAAGCCGAATGAAAGCCGAATGGAAGCCGAATGGAAGCCGAATGGAAGCCGAATGGAAGCCGAATGGAAGCCGAATGGAAGCCGAATGGAAGCCGAATGGAAGCCGAATGGAAGCCTAATGGAAGCCGAATGAAAGCCGAATGGAAGCCGAATGGAAGCCGAATGGAAGCCGAATGGAAGCCGAATGGAAGCCGAATGAAAGCCGAATGGAAGCCGAATGGAAGCCGAATGGAAGCCTAATGGAAGCCGAATGGCAGCCGAATGGCAGCCGAATGGCAGCCGAATGGAAGCCTAATGGAAGCCGAATGGCAGCCGAATGGCAGCCGAATGGCAGCCGAATGGAAGCCGAATGGAAGCCGAATGAAAGCCTAATGTAAGCCTAATGGAAGCCGAATGGAAGCCGAATGGAAGCCGAATGGCAGCCGAATGGCAGCCGAATGGCAGCCGAATGGAAGCCGAATGGAAGCCGAATGGAAGCCGAATGGAAGCCGAATGGAAGCCGAATGGAAGCCGAATGAAAGCCTAATGGAAGCCGAATGGCAGCCGAATGGAAGCCGAATGAAAGCCGAATGGAAGCCGAATGAAAGCCGAATGGAAGCCGAATGGAAGCCGAATCACAGCCAAATTTTAGCTGAATAGCATATGGCAGCCTTATGGCAGCCAAATGGCAGCCGAATGAAAGCCGAATGGAAGCCGAACGGAAGCCGAATGGAAGCCGAATCACAGCCAAATTTTAGCTGAATAGCATATGGCAGCCTTATGGCAGCCAAATGGCAGCCCTCTTCCCTGCAACTTCCAGCAAAATTCCCTCCAACTTCCAGCCACTGGAGTGATCCACTGTATCAATTTTTTTGTACTCTGGATTCAACCATTTCACTGAATTACAGGGTCTGACAAGGAGATGGTGCTCTTTAGATCTTATTGTCCACAAATCCTGACAGAAAGAATATCTTACAAAGGTTGATGTTTAAAAAAGGAATTGTAGAGGACCAGCCAAGGGTCCATCAAGGAAAGTAGGGAAATTTTGAATGGCTACTACTGTAGAGCTGAATCTTTTTGTTTTGTCTGTTTTTTCCACCTCAGATCTGGCGAGTGGTGGAGAGCCATGCTAATCAGTACCGGCAAAGAAGGCTACATTCCCAGTAATTATGTGGCTAAAGACACTCTGGAGACAGAGGAGTGAGTTCACAGGCTGACATGTTCAACATAAGGATGGGCGGTTTCTGATGTTGGATAACTGATCTCATCCATGTTGTTCAGCTGGTTCTTTAAGGGCGTGAGCAGAAAGGATGCTGAGAGGCAGCTGCTGGCCCCAGGAAATCGAATTGGATCCTTCATGATCCGAGACAGTGAGACCACCAAAGGTGAGATAAACGAGCTGTAAAGGTGAACTGCTTGAAGGCGGGAAGAGCTAAAAGCCTTCCAGCCGTCCTGATGGTCAGAAGGGCTCATATATCCCCTTTTTGTCCCAATGATTACTTCATTCCGATTAGTCTCAGGGGAAAAAAAGAAAAATCATCATATTCAAATGACTGGAACAGATCAAATGGAATAGATTAGAATTTATCTTAACTGTCAATATCACAAATACAGAGCAACGAAATGAACTCTATGCATTTAACGCCTCCTCTTGGTCAGGGGGGATTTACCATTAGGCAATACTAGGCAGTTGCCTAGGGCCCCAAGTTCCTGGAGGGCCCCATAAAACTCCTTTTACATGTATGGTTAATACAGCTATTCCTTATTTGTGCACATTAATTATGTTTTTGATAAAAATCCATTGGCTAAAATGCCATCAGAACAGTTATAAAGTGTGTTTTTGAAAACACAGGAAGGAGCAATCAGCTAAGTGAGCTTAGTGCTTGGAAAAAATCTTTCATTCCTTTAAAGACAGCATGAAAAGTCAGCAGAGTACAAAACATAGAGAGGAAAACAAGAAGAAAAGGGACAAGAAGAGAGGGACACAACCTAGAACAGATCATGGATGTCTATTCTATTAACATTTCTCTATTTGTAGAATGGGGATGTTTTATGTCTTGTCTTCTCCATTCAGAGGGGCCCCTGCCTGTCTTTGCCTAGGGCCCCACATTTCCTAAATCCGTCCCTGCATGTATGATCATGTATGACCGGCTGTCTTATCTGCTTATTTTTGTTCTAGGTAGTTATTCTCTATCCGTCAGGGATCTGGATCCACAGTCTGGTGACACGGTCAAACATTATAAGATTCGAACGCTGGACAACGGAGGATTTTACATCTCCCCTCGCATCACCTTCTGCACCCTGCAGGAGCTGGTCGGCCATTATAAAAGTGAGTTCAGACCAGAAACCCGCTCTGCATGCTTCCTTCTGGCTTTTAGTTGGTTTCCTGTCAAAACTTAAGTCATCTAGTGGTGAGCAACCTTTTTCAGGTCAACCATTGAACTTCTAGAATCAGTGTATTCATGGCTCCCCCTGCTGATAGGCCTGGATAACTTACGCTCTTCCAAAAAAGTTAAAAAACCATGAAGCCTGGCAGTCCACCTTTTTGGAATGGGGGCTGTTTCGCTTATTTGGTTCTGCAAGGCCCCATACCTGACATACCGAAGGGGTGGACCTGTGTGTCTGTTTCTATTAGCATATTTTCTAAACTAAAACAAAGGTTATGTTGGGCTACTGGATAAAACCTGGAACTAAACACTATTTCTGACATTTTGAATTGAAAAAGCTTCCTGGATGGAAGAGAAACGTCTTCAAACTTGGAAACAAAGTCCAGTGGATTGATTTTAACGTTTCTGGAATGACTATGAATATTACGCTCTATTAAAGGATTTTTATAAACCTTAAAATGTTTGCTGTTTTCAGAGCAGGGAGATGGCCTCTGCCAAACTCTGACCACTCCATGTTTAAGCCCCAAACCTGAGAAACCCTGGGAGAAGGATGCCTGGGAAATCCCACGATCCTCACTTAAGCTGGATAAGAGACTCGGCGCGGGACAGTTTGGAGAAGTTTGGATGGGTGAGTCAGAGCGCTGCCGCTGAGAAGACACGAAGAAAAACGTGTCTTTCACTCCTTTCACTGTGTTTTTTCTTCTCCAATCAGCTACGTACAACAAGCACACCAAGGTGGCGGTGAAGACCATGAAGCCTGGCAGTATGTCAGTGGAGGCGTTCCTGATGGAGGCCAACCTGATGAAGAGCCTACAGCACGACAAACTCGTTCGCCTCAACGCTGTGGTCACCAAAGAGGAGCCCATCTACATCATCACCGAGTACATGGAGAAAGGTGCTCTTTGCGTGCGCCAGTTCAAATAAGCCAGCTATCAAAAACCTGAGTTATAAATGAGTTTTACAGACGTCCAGTTATGTCCGGACTCCTGGAGATAAATGCTCCTGATGTCTTTAGTGGGTATAAAAGCAGATGAACTGGTCCCAGAAGGTTAAACTGGTTAGAAAAACCTGGACTTCTACAGTTTTAAAAAACTTTTTAGAAGGTCAGACGATTTATTGATTATTTGCACCATCATCCCGTTTAAAATTGGCGGTAATATTAATATATTTACATGTACTACTGTCTGATAAGAGGTGGTTTGATTGCATGTTGGATTTATGGTTAGACTTCCTTATTTTGCATGTTTTTTCCTCTCATTGTGTTTGAAACTGGAAGGTTGATGATGATTGGCTGCATCTTCACCTCAGTTATCTGCCAAAAAACGATCAGCCTGTGTTTAACCACTCAAAACAAATTAACCTGGATCCGTCGGAAGGCGAAGGCACCTTCTCAGAACCTTAAAATAACCTTTTCATTTTTCAAACCAAGGTGTAATTTAACTCCCAGCGGACTAAACTGCAAAAATGATGTAGAAATAAGTTAAAATGTCTTTAATTAAGTGTATTTTCCTTTAATTTGAGTAAGTAAAGAAGACAATTTTCCAATAGAACGAGTATTTCTACTCTTAGGATAAGAAATTTAGATAATATGCGCTTGAAATGAAGACAATGCAATAGTTTTTTATTTTTATTTTAAAGAGTTGGGGTTTTAAATGTTCCACTGCTAAAGTCTCACTTACCTCCTCAATTCAAGAACAAATACATTTATTTTAAGAAAAGGTGACTTATTTAGATGTCGACCTTTTCTAGTGTAGCTAGCCTGCCTAATTAATAAAGATAGCATAAATCACAAGTTGATTTTTTTGAAAAGGGTGTTAACCCGACAAACTACTTCAGAATAATTTAATTTCACACCTTTACTCCCACACTTTAACATAAAACTCTATGTAATATATCTGTAAGTGCTGGAAACTGTTTGAAGATGAAAAGGCATTTTAATCTGTTTTTAGCATCTTTAATTCTCACTACTGAAACAGCAGGGTTTGTATGTTTATTCTATTTAATATAGATTTTCAATTTCATTCTAAAATATAAATAAAAACCCTAAAGGATTAAAAGAGCAACTCTGCTCTGTTCAGCCTTCCTGTTATCAACTGAAAGCCTTGCTCTCTCTCGCCGTATCACAGCCCAGGTTGATGTTAACAAGCTGTAGAAAGTTTAGTGCTTCCTTTAAACAGCTGAAACTAGAACAGTAAGAAAGAAGGAAGAAATTAAAACTATTGTGTAATAAAATAGCGCTAAAAATGATTTTTATTTTGATGATGTATTTCATAATAATAATTTTGATGTTGATGGATATTTGCATGTTTTCCTATAGGTAGTTTGTTAGACTTCCTGAAGAGCGATGAAGGAAACCGTGTCCAGCTTCCAAAACTCATCGACTTCTCTGCTCAGGTGAGGATTCCTCGCATTCTCTACTGATTATATTCTATAGCATTATTTTGCAAATTGATTAATCTGTCGATTGTTTTTTCTATTAATCGATTGATAATTGGATAGCCAAAGGTTTCTTAAAGAAGATATTTTACCAAATCAAAGCAGGTGAAACTAGAACTTTTCTACTTGAGGAGTTCTGGATTATAGAGCAGATTGAGAGAAGAAAAATATTTTTTTTTATCTTAACCCCTAACTCAGTGAAATACTTTGAAAATCCAAATCCAGCCAATAGTGTTATTGGAATCCAGGACCAGACCTGATTACCTTTGTAACTTTAAACAATCTGGATATTTTGATGGCAAAAATGAATGTCAATGTAATAACAAGAATAATAATCAAATTGTTTTTTATTAGTTTTTCATATTAAACCAACAGACACGTCCAGGGCATAAAAAACAAAACAAAAAGACTCCATAATTACATCACACCGACATCACAAAAAAAAAAACATAAACCAACTATCAACAAGACAATTACTACACCCGCACATACAACCCATGTTCCACACATCCGTGGGTTGAAAACCAAAAACATAAGTATGAATAACAATCATAATGAAAATAATTCCGCCACACAGAGAAAAAATAAAGAAAAAAAAGCTGCTGATTATGCTGAAGCAGATGGAACTCCGGATTCAAAATAAGAAATAAAAGGTTGCCAAATCTTGAAATATCTCCTAATGGTACCCTGTGACGTAAATCGAAGATGTTCCAGCTTTAGGTGCGCCATTACCTCCTCTATCCATCGTTTATGAGTTGGTGGAACTGCCTTTACCCAATTAAATAGGATCAATCTCCTGGCCAACAGCGAAGGAAATGCCATTGCCTTCCTTTGAGCTGTCGTTTAATGTAAAAACAAGAAACGGCAACTTGTATATATTAGGAAAAATAACAAAAGTGCTTCTAGAAGAAATTCAGGAAAAACACTCTGAGAGTGAAAGAAACACTTTTTTGGTCCAACAAAACCTTAAAGGCATTAATGCTGATACTGGCACATTTTTTAGTTTATAAACCGAAATATAATTGTTAACTAGGCTTATTAATTATTTAACTTTCATTTTTAACTTTTCAATTAGCTTTTTACCTTTTTTAAAGGGTTAAATGTAAAATGTTTAAATAAATAATCCTACTCTAAATGGTTCGCTCTATCAGCTAACACTCAGTTATCACTTTTTTCTACAGAGCTACGAAATTCACTCTCTGTATTTAACCCAGCAGTGGGCTGCCATTGTGCAGCGCCCGGGGAGCAGTGTGGGGTTAAGGGTCTTGCTCAGGGGGCTTGAGCTCCTAACCTCTGGGATCCAAGCTCTATGCTCTAACCACTAGGCCACCACTCCCCTCCTACCAACTAATGTTGGATTCATGAACTTCCTTCCACCAAAACATGAGCGTAGGTTTACACAGGGACCACAGGGACATGTCCCTACCAGAATTTTGAACCGACCTAATTGTCCCTACCAATAATTGGATGTGAGCAACATGTTTATAATTTACAGCAGTAGTTGTTGCCGTAGTGGCTTATTTTCCTCTCGCAGTTCCTCTGCCTCGTCTCTCCTGTCCCTTTCATGTAGCAGCGCATGGAACTGTGCTGCGCTGTTTAACTCCACTCTCATTGGTTGTTCTGCCTTAGGTTCCGCCTTCTCTCCCTCTGATTGGCTGTTTTCTAGTCCGCGTGTGCTTGGAGCACAACATTGAAAATGTATTCACACTAGAATGCTGCGGTTACTCCAGTTAATATTAGGCTAAAAACAAAAACCTTTTTTTTTTCTTTTATAAAACGAAATATTCTGAGTCAGCCAGGAGTTCTGAAGACTGCTGGAAAATTGTGCAAATAAAGGCTGTAAGCCATCAACATTTCTGATTCTTAGCCACAGCCACCTAAAAGAAAATGTGAGGGTTTCCTTTTTACCGATATTTAGTTGCTATTACTGTTTTCATTTTTTGATGACTCTTTAAGGAAGTTCAGGTATAGTTATTAGCAGGTGGTATTTCTCTTATAGAGTATAACAATAAGAGATGGTGGCTAAACATCTGCTGTTTATCGTTTAAAAAGCATAATTAGGGTTCCACATAATAATAGTAATTTAATTGACTATTTATACTTCTAGAAATAGAAGAAATAGGATAAAGACAAGAACAAACAGATGAAGAGTATCAACATTCATTTTATCTTACATAGATTTCCACACAGTCTATAAGTAAATTAGTACAAACATTAATGTCTGGTAAAAATGCTTGAATATAGCTGTTTATTTTTGATATTATTAAATCACAGATAAGATAGTGGTATATTGTCTTTTAGAATTGTTAAAAGTGATTTTATATTTTAATACACTTAGGCTCATTCTCAGTGTTGTGTTTGTAGATGATGCCACTGAAAAAGAAATTACCGGTATACATAAGGAGCTATTTAAACAGTCAGACAGTAAGCAATATAGGATGGTGATAAAAGGTTGTGTTACATTTAATCCTTTACTATTAAAAATGCACTTATACATTATATGATTATAGGAAACACAGATATGCAGTAATAATGATGCAGGGCAGCTTGTAGGTGAAGCAGCTGCCCTTCAGTGCTTCAGGTGATGTCTAAATAAACCAGGTGAAATTAAAATATCTCCACATGAGGAGTTCTGGGTGGAGAATATTGACAGACAAAAACATTTTTTTTTATATTTTATATATATATATCGTATTTTTTACAATTTTGGTATAATTACAATTTTGGTATAATTACTGATTTAAGTGGGTTGCTCTGTCGGGGAAAGGCGCATTTTACATTTAGATTATGTTTTATAGTCTCTATTCTTCAGTTAATGATGAATCACTCACTAAATTAGTTGACAATTATTGAAATAATCAATTAATATAATTAATTTTTTCAGCCCCGGATAAAATACCTGAAATGGGCGACACAGAGTAACTACAGCCCAGATGTTCAACTTTTATAATGAAGTTAATATTTTAATGAATGTAATATTTTGCTTGATAAATATAAGAGTGGGGTTTAACTCTGCATAATTCTATATCTTCAAAAGAAAATACTGTATTTACCTTCTCTCTTAGTCATTCAAATGAAACCATTTTCAAAGTGGAAAACAGTCCTAATTCCACATTCATCAGAGCTGGTGATACTTCAAACATTGATAAACAGCATCTAATGAGTGTAGAGCTTATAACATTTTTATTAATGTAGCAAAATTATGCTTTTCTCTTTTAACAATCAATTGCTCTTATCAGCACGGATGCTCACACCGAGCATAAAAAAAGGCATGCATATTGCATAGCACCAATGACACCTGATCAATTGTGTCCCTACCAAAGTTCAAATCAAACCTACGCCCTTGCACCAAAATAAAGATAGTTTACTTTACCAAATTGTGGTTTCAAATTCCTTGTTTTCAAAAGATGCTGCCAAATAGTTTCCCGTGGCTTTTTTTAAAGGAAACCAGCCCACAGCATCACTCACCTTTCACCAAGCTTAAGAGTGAGCATAAAAAGTTTTTCTACTGGGTTAAAGATTGCTCGATGAATCGTCTACAAGTTTACATCGGTGATGGTAGGACACTGCTGGGGTTTTTGCTGTCAGACAGCGTTGAATGGTTGCTATGGAGACCTGAGGGCCTGGAGATCTGACTCTTCCTGCCTCAGTTTTAGATCATTCATTAAAAGGCTAGATTAGGTTATGATTATAGGTGGTGAGGTGTGGGAATGAGCTGATGACAAGCTTAAGGGGAGAGATTGTTGCATTGTCCATACGACATTATTTTGTACATTTCCCTTTAGCCTTTTTAATCACCTTTATGTTGCAAAAATGTGCTTTAATTTTTCTTTGGTGTCTGTAATCTTCTTGGGCCTAAATTGGGGAAAACGTTTATTTTATTTGTTCATAAAAAATTGGATTTTATATTGTTTCCATCTCAATTTTTAATAGAGAATTCCAAAAAGAAAACTGTAATACAATTCAATTCAGTTTATTTCTATAGCGAAACCTCAGTGTGAGCGGCCGTCTGCCGAGACCCACTAGGGTTCAAGGAGACAGAAGCAGAAATACTTTTAAAGGATAGTCTGGTGAAAATGGCCGATTCTAAGAGTTTTTGCTATGTGAAGTATTCAGACGCACACAACAGCACATCCCATTGCAATCAGCAGATAAAACTTTTCTTTTTCTTTTGGACATTTAAAAACCTTTGCCTCATTAGCTCCCAGTCTATCACCTGTCATGTGTGAAACCAGTACAGCGTGCAGCCCTGACATTATAGGACCTGACGTGACACTTTGTGAGGTGACAGACGTGATGTCTCTCTGTTCCGGTCTGCCATGGTTCTTCATCAGAAATCAGATGAAGCAGGCAGTGAGTTCACAGCAGACAGAGCAGAGCAGAGGTGTGAATTCTACGTTTATACGTAACATGTACAGCAGCAGCCATTAAAAATTTCCCCACTTTCCTTGATGGGTCCCTGGCTGTTCCCTGGCTGATCCCCTACAATTCCTTTTTAACCTCCTACCATCCACCTCATTTTGGATAATCATCGCCTATTTTGCATACCCAAATGGAAAAGCAAATAACTTAGGAACTGTATTCCAAAATTACATGTGCAATACATTATTTGAAAGCTAACAACCGCTAGTTTCCTAATATATAAATTAAAATTGGGTGAGTAAAACACAGACCAACCTGCATCAGTTCAAACCTGACTCAAAGTTGTTATATATATATATATATATATATATATATATATATATATATATATATATATATATATATATATTTGATAGGTCTTTCTTGAACAGCAGTAATAAAGACATTCTTGAGAAAAAGCAGGTTTTATTGTATTATATTTTTTTTTACATCATGTCAACCACAAATGCAGAAAATGTCAGACCTCTAGCTTTAACAATTCCAGATCTGTGGGGTTTGGAACCTTTGGTGTCAGCTTGTAGCTGTGCGCAATGGCTCCACCTGCTGGTAGAACATTTTACCTGAGTTATTACCCCCACTTAAGGTCTTAAGAGGTTTTAAGAGGTTAAACATCAATCTTTGTACTAAAATATTCTTTCTGTCATGATTTGTGGACATTAAGATTTAAAGAGAAGCGCCATCTCCTGGTCAGACCCTGTAATTCAGTGAAAGGGTGGAGTCAGAGTAGAAAAATATCCAAGAGGGGGTCACTGCAGTGGCTGGAAGTTGGAGGGGATTCTGCTGGGAGTTGCAGGATAGTGGGCTGCCATTTTGAATGGCTGCTGCTGTAGGATTTGACTGACTAACATTAAATGTCTTGCTTTCAGATTGCAGAAGGAATGGCGTACATTGAGCAGAAGAACTACATCCACAGAGACTTGAGAGCTGCCAACATCCTGGTCAATAAGTCCTTAGTGTGCAAAATCGCTGACTTTGGCCTGGCTCGAATTATTGAGGACAACGAGTACACAGCCAGAGAGGGTAGGTCTCCTCTCTCCACACGCTGCAGAACGAGGATCTCATCCCTCCTTCAATCACTCACCACATCCATCCCTGTCTGTGCTCTGAATGCCTGACCAATACCAACAGAGGTTTACTGGTTTTGATGTCTTCCATGAACAGGAGCCAAGTTCCCGATCAAATGGACGGCCCCTGAAGCCATCAACTATGGCTCCTTCACAATAAAATCCGACGTCTGGTCCTTTGGGATTTTGCTGACTGAGATCATCAGTTATGGACGCACGCCGTACCCAGGTGACAGCACCGTCTTTATACTTTTTATTTAGGAATCCGTCCCGATTGAGTCCACTTCTATTAGGTGTGAGAAAGGCTGAAAGATTTTTCTTGTTTTGCAGGAATGACCAATCCAGAGGTGATCCGTTCCCTGGAGAAAGGCTACCGAATGCAGCGCCTCGACAGCTGTCCCACTGAACTCTATGAGATCATGCTGGAGTGCTGGAAGAACAAGCCAGAGGACCGCCCCACCTTCGATTACCTGCAGAGCGTCCTGGAGGATTTCTACACAGCTACAGAGAGCCAGTACCAGCAGCAGCCATGAGACAGCATCCATTAATATGTGCTTCAGGTTGAGTTTATGTAAGCAGCAGCAGTGCAGCTCAGGGCACAAAAAACATGCTGGAAATTTAGCTCTCTGCCTCTTATCTACGCACACACATACGGCACGGTACAGAAATGATGCTCAGAGAGACAGACCTTTACACTTTTAATAGTTTTTTCAATGAAAAATACAGAGTTGGAAAAGTTTTGTCAGCTTTTTCCAAATGTGCATTTCCACAGTCGGCTCTATAAAAGATGTAGTTTACACCAAAAGATGATTTTAAGTTCTGTGTTCAAGCAATAATCTCACAGTGGCAGCGAAGATATTATAAATAAAAAAGTTTGCATCGGCAGCCGTGAACAGAACCAGCAAAGGTTTCACTTTTTACTCACAATTTAATTAGTCTAATGGTTTTGATTCCAGATGCAGCATCCTCCAAGGATCCAGGTAGAGCGGGTCCTTGGAGGATGGTCCATGAAAATAAGGAGGCTGGAAGAGTTTGGCTGAGGATTCAAACAGGTCCAGCCTTCTCCGGCTTTCACTTCGCGTATGCTCGGCCTACGAATCTTTGGAAGATGCAGCCGCTGAAGTAGATCTTGGCATAAGATACATTTTTATTGGTTATGATGTTCATTGCTCAACAGGCTGCAAAACCTGCCCAACTCTGTTGATAAATTATCGCCACCTATTGGTCTGGGGTTTTGCCCCATGAGTTAAACAGAGCCAATCCTAATCAGTCAGCTCTCAGAGGTGGTTGTTATAGATGCAAAAAATGCCAAATAAAACCAACGTCTTAAAGCCTCATTGGTTGAGGCTTTAAGTACATTTATATTTCCATATTTCTCAGAATTGCCCATAAATCCTTCATTAAATTATTCTCTGTGTAAAACCTTTAGAACACGGACCAGACTGCACACTGGAAGCCGTTCAAACTTCACACAAAGATGCTACTAAATAATTCACTCAGGCCTCTATTTTAATGCACTGTACTTAGAGCCATAACTTTCAAAGGATAGACGTGTTTCTGGGTTTTATTGCTGCTGTAATTAGCGTACAGCTCCTATCATGTGAAAAGACGTCAAGCAAAGCCGTGCTAATAAATATTCAAATATTTTTACCGCTGGCCTCTGAAAACTTAGGACTAACAGAACTAAACAGAGCATGAATTTAAAGGAAAAGTCCGGTCAGCGAGGAATAATCAATGCATTATTATTTATATAACTAATATGTTTGCGGTGATTTAATTAATTAAGCGTTAAACAGTATAAAAACTAAAAACTATCATTTTATTCGCGATCGCTGAGTCTAGGAGCGGCCATTTTTGCCCAAATATAGTAGCCCCTCCCTCCTGCCATCTTCCAGCAGTGACGTCACGGTGCGGTAAGCCTAGCGCCATTCTCCCCGCTTTCCAAGCTAAATCAATGGGAACTACTAGACACATCTGCAATCAACAACAATTATTGAAGATTTCCAGAGGACTTCACCATTGAAATTCACCAGAGCTATAGTGAAACTGACAATGCCCACGTGCATGGCAGCTGGATGCTGGAATACATCGGGTAAAAGTGGAAAAAAGAGTTATTCCACCTTTCTGATTCCTGATCCTCCACGGACGGGTTGGTCGTTGGATCGCCAACTTGCAGAGGGAGGATTTGCCATCGAACTTCTGGCCAGAGAAAAAACCCGTAATATGTAGCCAACTGTCGCAGCCTTCTGTTCCAAAAAATACCTAAATTTCCAACAAAGGCGGAGGGCTGTAACAGGTGGGTTTCGGCTTTGTATGCACTTCCGAATTGGCTTATTTGTTGTAAAATCAAAGACAAAATAATTACTAAAAATATCTTGCAACTTAGTAGAAATGAAAAATAATGTTAATTTAATGTTTGAGGCTTTAAAAAAGTGGTAAAAAAAATAATTTTACAAAACCTCCCATCCACACCAGACATTTACCAACCGATCCACCAGCACCCGCTGTGTTCTTAATTATTCCAATTAATGGGAGGGTCAGCAACCTAATCTAAACAAATCCAAATTTTAAAAATATAAATTACAAATTTTGATACTAAATGAATATTTTACATACCAAAAGAAGAAAACTAAATTGGCAGAAATGACAAATTACCCATATTTAGTATAAATGCCTATAACACCAACATTTGGAAGAAGAATGTTTTTAAGATGACTTGGATAATAGCGCGTTGTGACAAACACCAGATACAGCACTGGGACTTGATCAACAGCCGATACCGCACCGTGACGTCACTAACCAGTAGGTGGCAGTAGTGTTCTTTGACAAACATGGATGCCTCCAGTAAAGCACATTCACATGAAAATTACTCTGAATTAAAAACACTGATCATTTATTGAACAGGATGGAATCATTTCACATTTAAAGAACTTTCAGAAGTTTGAATTCTGTATATGAGCGGACTTTTCCTTTAAAAAAAAAGTGAAAATATAAAAAAATATATATATTTTGGTTCTAACTCTCCGTCTGAGCACGTTTTGACATTATTTGTGCCGTTCTTATTTTCCTCTTTCTCTGTGCCTTTAACATCTGTTCCTTGATCCGGATTCAATCATCAGATTCAAATATATATTCCATATGATGTGTATATACAAATTTATTCTGCTTGTTTATTCTTTATGACTTAAGTTATTATAAAAGCAGCATACTAATGTCAGGAATGTTTTGGAGAGAACATTTTCTTTAAAACCCTTTTATTGTTTGTTTTTTAGCAGAGCGTAACGACGGATACCTGCTGATGCATCTTTGATTATGCTGGAAGTTGAATGTAAATTGCACATAAATGTTCAGGACAAGTGAGCTTTAAGCATGTTAATAATTCATGCTTTGATAAATATGGCGACTTTCCATAAAGACTTTAAAGCAACAATGTGCCAGAAATGATGTTTTTAAGTGAGGAGCCATGTAAGACATCAATCAGGGCTGTATATATATAGATGTATCACTGAGTTAAGACTCTTTTCTCTCATTTTCCCTTGGCAGTCTGTGAATGCTTCCTTAAGTGCAACTCTTATGATAATTGGTTAAATAAATGGTTTCAGAAATGACTGAAATATTAAAGAACAGAATATTTGATGTTTCAATCATAATTTATATGTTCTTTTATTCATCATATTTAACTATATATAAAAGGTTCCCGGCCCGGGGTCTTTCTGCATGGAGTTTGCATGTTCTCCATGAGCATGCTTAGGTTCTCTCCGGGTACTCCGGCTGCCTCCTACAGTCCGAAAAAACATGACTGTTAGGTTCATTGGCTTCTCTGAGTGTGAGTATGACTGGTTGTTTGTCCTGTTTGTCTCTGTGTTGCCCTGCGATGGACTTGAGACCTGTCCACCCCGCCCCTCATGGATGGATGGATGGATGGATGGATGGATGGATGGATGGATGGATGGATGGATGGATGGATGGATGGATGGATGGATGGATGATGGATGGATGGATGGATGGATGGATGGATGGATGGATGGATGGATGATGGATGGATGGATGGATGGATGGATGGATGGATGGATGGATGGATGGATGGATGATGGATGGATGGATGGATGGATGATGGATGGATGGATGGATGGATGGATGGATGGATGGATGGATGGATGGATGGATGGATGGATGGTCAGTGCAGCTTCAAAATTACACATAAAACCTCAAATACATTCATGCACCTCCTGCCTTTAATATTCAGTTGAATAAAATGGGAGCTTCTCAATACATTGTGACATAACCCTCGGGTCAAAGTTCATTGAACCACTGGTGTGCCAGAAGACTCCTGTGTTATTCTGCATCGCTCCTGAACATCCTCAACTCGTCACTGTTTCATAATAATGGCAGACCAGCATCACTAACCACATCCATCACTGGTTAGAAAAATGTGTAAAAAATATTCTTTTTTTTTTTACTGAAGTCCAAAATGGTCTGAGATTTAATGCAGTTTTTAATTCATCCCAGAATCTTGTTTTTGACAGTAAATAAAGCACGGATCTGTCAAAAAAATTATAAAACAAAAATAAAAGCAAATTTATTTGTATTTTATCATCTTGTAATCACTGAGGATCTTGTTGTACATTTCTGGAGGTGTTTAAATGGTTTGTCTTTGGTGCTCATTTCACTGTTCCAGAAAGGAATATGTCTTTGGTATGTTCCTGCCTCAACACACCTGATTTTAGCCCCTTAAATTCGTAGGGATATTTCATATTTCAATGTCAAATAATTCTGACTTAAGCATGTATATAAATGTATTTATCAGACCATATTGTCCCAAAATGTAGAAAATTTCTATTTGAAAAAAAAAAAAATCCTCTCTTAAAATCTTCGTGGTAGGCAGTTAGTTCTACGTCAGCCTGAACACCTAAATTCGGCCAATCATATATCAACGGTCATCTGTCAATCAAATGTTTTCGGTCATAGCATCTTGATTCATGTGTCGCAGCTAATATACGCAACGGTTGAAATCAGAATCCTTTCCTTTCCCATTGAGTTGCGTCCCAGTGTTCACGGGGATGGACGTCTGTGTCTTCAGCAGGCGTAGAGCTAACAGAACTGGCAGCGTTGCGAGGCAAGGGCTCAAACATGTACGGCTGGAAGCCTTCTACACCAAACCAAGCTTCTGCCGCCCTGGCGTCCTCTTCCACAACATCTTCGTCCCCGCTTTCCTCCTCTAAATAAAAAATGTATGATAGAGGAGACTCATCCACGACCTCCGACACTAAACTCTCCTCCTCTTGCATGTTTCCGCTGTCCATAGCGTTCCTTGACAGCGTCGTTTCTAAGTCACCAATTTAGTGCTATTTGGTCCCAATGGAATTTCCCATTGGGAACCTGCTAGCACTAAGTTGCTAACTGGTTAGCAAGATGCTTCCGACAAACCGGCTACAATCAAACTTGCTTGTGAACCTTCTGCCACAACAATCCCACCCCCTTGATAAAAGACCAATCACATTAACTTTGTTCACTAGTGTAAAGTCGGGCACCACTTGGGAGAATTCGGCAATTCAACAGTTGAAACAGCTGCTTCCCTATGACTTGAAGCCTGGCAGGCCCCGTTACAGGCTAAACTTTTTATCTATTTATAGAAATGACCAAAACACAGTCACACAGTGTTTCATCCACACGCCCCTCAAATGGGGCTTTAAAAATGTCTAAAACATGTTTCAAATTGGTTTTTTCACAAGTACTTTTTGTTTTCTATCTGTATAAACAAATAAAATGAGATTTTAAATTCTAACTGCCATGTGTGACTCTGCGGGAGCATTGCAACAGCAGGTATTCATTTTTAGCCCCGCCCCCTAATGGCCACCATTATTGGAATGTAGAGGCTCAGACCTTTCCAAGGAGGGGTCGGAGGACATTGTGTGACTATTTCAGGTAATGTAACCAGTAGCGATGCGCTGACGCCATTTTTTGGACCCGATACCTGACTGTGCAGTATCGGCCGATACCGATACCATACCGGTACCATCTGTTTGAAAGTGATGTGTGTGTGTATATATGAAGAACTGCACACTACTTGGATGTAAAATAATTGCCATCATGGCTTCATGTCTAGCTGCTGCCTACCTTTGTGAAGCAGGAAACAGACTAAAACAAAGTGAATCCAGTAGAACTTTTATTGCCTACCTGGAATGGGTGACTATAGTTCAATAAACTTTTGGCTCTCTAAATGGTATCAATGCCCTATTTGTTGGTACTCGCCGATACCGATATCACCATTTTAGTGCTGGATCGGGGCCTCGCCCGATACTGGTTATTCTTAGCTTGTTATTCTTCTTATTGGTAAATGTAAATTAAACCAACGGCTAAATCTTAGGAGCAAAGGCTTTGCCTTATGAAGAGGGTCTCCAATAATGTAAATCAGTATATTTGTCTGATCAGATTCCCTTTTATAAATGGAAAAAAGCATTTGGCACAATTTGGCCACTTTTTGACACTGTGCCAAAATCACCTTTCCTCCTAACACACTGCCCACTAAAAACTTCATGGAACAAATGTGCTTCGACTTTTTCAGGCCAAATTTGCATGAGTTATAGTCAAGATGTGGATCTATAAAGTCTGAGGGTTTCAAAATTGGCTTCCATGCTGTTTTGCAGTGTTTATTATGGAAAAAACATTTGGCAAGTTTAAATATTTTTCATTTTTTCTTTTTTTAATCACCTATAAATCAGACATGGTGACATTTAAAATAGTGGTTCCACATGAAACATATTCCTCAATGCCTTTCCGTCATAAAAATACAAACAGTTGTATTTCAAATTTATAGTTTAGGAGCTGGACTTGCTTTAATTCACAAATGTAATTTCAGGTAGAATCTGCCCTCTGGGCTTAATAAGCAGAGGATTTACAGCTCTTCATCAAAGCCACGGAGGGGATGCAATCATTCAGTTCAGGTTTGCTGGAGCAGAGATATTTCTAAAATGTGATAAAGTGAGATGGTCCAAAAACCAAAAAGGTCCGGACAATGAGGACTGAATCATTTTGAGCGTAACTGTGGCTGAAAGTCATGAAAAACCAACCAAACAGTCTTGACTTCCATAAATAAAGAATACACACACAGAGGGTGTTTTCATCATTGCTGGGGATTTTAACCAGGCTAACTTGAAGACTGTTCTCCCTAATTTTTATCAACATGTGGACTGTGTGGAATGTGGGTGAAAACATTTTAGACCTGGTTTACTCTAACATCAAAGATGCATTCAGAGCAGCCCCCCGCCCCCACCTCGGGTCATCAGATCACCTCTCAGTCATGCTTAACACTGCATATAAGCCCCAGCTGATCATGGCTAAACCAACAGTTAAAGAGGTCAGAGTGTGGTCTGAGGGCGCCATGGAGAAACTCCAAGCCTGTTTTGAATGCTCTGACTGGAACATCTTCAAGGCTGCAGCAACATATGACACAACTTATAAAATATTGATGAGTATGCCATGACTGTGTCAGCCTACATTAACAAATGCATTGAGGACGTCAGCATAAAAAAAAAAAAAACATCACCACCCGGGCCAACCAACCACCCTGGATAAATGGAGAGGTTTGGAAATCGCTAAAACCACAGAACTCAGCTTTCTGAGTTCCATCTGTTGATAAAGAGGCACTGAGAACAGCGCGTGGCAACTTGAACCGTGCCATTCAATCAAGTCTGCCTCCATTATTAAATTAAATTCAATCAGTTTATTTCTATAGCGCCAATTCACAACACAAGTCATCTCAAGGCACTTTACAGTTCAACCAGATCATACAGTCAAATTGATTCAAAGTTTTTATTCCAGTCCCAAAGAAGCCTCAGGTCACCTCACTCAATGATTAGCGGCCTGTCGCACCGACTCCCATCATGATGAAGTGCTTCCAAAGGCTGGTTAAAGAACACATTGTCTCCAGTCTGCCGCAAACATTCGACTCGTTCCAGTTTGCCTACCGACGGAACCGCTCCACTGAGGACGCCATCTCTGCTGCCTCACAGTATATACATCATATACACTATATTGCCAAAAGTATTTGCTCACCTGCCTTGACTCACATATGAGCTTAAGTGACATCCCGTTCCTAATCCATAGGGTTCAATATGACGTCGGTCCACCCTTTGCAGCTAGAACAGCTTCAACTCTTCTGGGAAGGCTGTCCACAAGGTTTAGGAGTGTGTTTATGGGAATTTTTGACCATTCTTCCAGAAGCGCATTTGTGAGGTCGCACACTGATGTTGGACGAGAAGGCCTGGCTCTCAGTCTCCGCTCTAATTCATCCCAAAGGTGTTCTATCGGGTTGAGGTCAGGACTCTGTGCAGGCCAGTCAAGTTCATCCACACCAGACTCTGTCATCCATGTCTTTATGGACCTTGCTTTGTGCACTGGTGCACAGTCATGTTGGAAGAGGAAGGGGCCAGCTCCAAACTGTTCCCACAAAGTTGGGAGCATGGAATTGTCCAAAATGTCTTGGTATGCTGAAGCATTCAGAGTTCCTTTCACTGAAACTAAGGGGCCAAGCCCAGCTCCTGAAAAACAACCTCACACCATAATCCCCCCTCCACCAAACTTTACACTTGGCACAATGCAGTCAGACAAGTACCGTTCTCCTGGCAACCGCCAAACCCAGACCCGTCCATCAGATTGCCAGATGGAGAAGCGCGATTCGTCACTCCAGAGAACGCGTCTCCACTGCTCTAGAGTCCAGTGGCGGCGTGCTTTACACCACCGCATCCGACGCTTTGCATTGCACTTGGTGATGTATGGCTTGGATGCAGCTGCTCGACCATGGAAACCCATTCCATGAAGCTCTCTGCGCACTGTTCTTGAGCTAATCTGAAGGCCACATGAAGTTTGGAGGTCTGTAGTGATTGACTCTGCAGAAAGTTGGCGACCTCTTCGCACTATGCGCGTCAGCATCCGCTGACCCCGCTCCGTCAGTTTACGTGGCCTACCACTTCGTGGCTGAGTTGCTGTCGTTCCCAAACACTTCCATTTTCTTATAATACAGCTGACAGTTGACTGTGGAATATTTAGGAGCGAGGAAATTTCACGACTGGATTTGTTGCACAGGTGGCATCCTATCACAGTTCCACGCTGGAATTCACTGAGCTCCTGAGAGCGACCCATTCTTTCACAAATGTTTGTAAAAACAGTCTGCATGCCTAGGTGCTTGAATTTATACACCTGTGGCCATGGAAGTGATTGGAACACCTGATTCCAATAATTTGGATGGGTGAGCAAATACTTTTGGCAATATAGTGTATATATATATATATATATATATATATATATATATATATATATATATATATATATATATATATATATATATATATATATATATATATATATATATATATATATATAGTATATATGGTAGATACAGCACTGGGACTTGATCAACAGCCGATACAGCACCGTGACATCACAAACCAGTAGGTGGCAGTGGTGTTCTTTAAAAAACATGGATGACTAAAGCACATTAGAATCAAAATTAATCTGAATAAAAAACGCTGATCATTTATTGGACAGTATGTAATAATTTAATATTTAAAGTGAATGAATTTTAAATATGACCGGATTTTTCCTTGAAATTGGTGAGACAACTTGTCACAAAGTCCTTTTCTATCTACTGCTCTGCATTTGGAGGTTAGGTAAATTAAGAGTAAAGAGTAGATCATTGTACTCTACTCTATTTTAGCATATACTATATTCTTCAAGTATTGATATTTCTATGTTAATGCTGAAAAATATAGATTTACAAATATTTTTCACCTAAGTTGTGTTTTTGTAATTTATTTACTTTGACTATGTCGTCTTTTTAAATGTATGTCTCACATATGATGCCTTGTTAAAAAGAAAGACAGAACTAGAAATGCAAAGAACATTTACATAAACCATTCAAATTTGGAAAGAAAATAATGCAGTGGATAACTTCCGGAACCGGAACGTCACTAATGACACGTATTCAAAATGGCGGCCGGGGCTATGGTAAGTGGCAAAATGAACTCTTTCCTCTATCAGCACGTTGTCCTCTTTCTGTTTTTCAAACAATAAAGACACTTTAACATAATGGTGGCAGAGGAGAACATTAATCGAGCCGTCATATAGCATTTAAATCTAAAAATTCACCTGATATCATTGGTTGAATCTTTGCACTGTTGCTAACTGGGTTAGCCTGCTAACGCTAGCTAACTGCTGTGTCGCTGGGCTGTAGCTGCTGCGGGGTTTTTTCTGTGTTGCTTTTAAAGGTTAAACTGTGAGCGTTCATATATTAATGGTGTTGTTTTTCAGCAGTTAGCGGGCGGGCGGTCAGAGAAACAGCGGAGGGCTTCCTGTTAGCTTCCACCTGGAAGCGGCTGCTTTAGCCGCTGGGATTATTGTGACTGTTATCATGACGCAAAGTGTCATTTTCAACATTATATATATATATATATATATATATATATATATATATATATACACATAAACTAAAAGAAGACAACTAGCGTGATCTCAGTGATGATCATCAGGATGATTTAGCTGCTAATGAGAGTTTTAGACGTTAAACTAAAGCAAGGATCAGATAAATATAGAGAAAATGAGCTGCTGTCTTGGTTTTAATACAGTTTGATTGTTTTTAGTGATTGATTATAGCTAATGTAAATGATTTCAATCATATCCTGTCAGTGCTAAAAGATTATGCTTAAATAATGAGTCAAATAAGAAGACTGACAGTTGTATACACTGCAAAAACGATACAGAAATAAGTAAATATTTCTTAAATTAAGTGTATTTACCCTTAATTTGAGTAGGTGAACAAGATGATTTGACAATGGAATTAGTTTTTTTACTCTTAAAATAAGATAATTAGATAATATGCACTAGAAAAAGACAAAGTAATAGTTTTTTTCTTATTTTAAATGTAGATTGTCGTGTTCTGTTGGCAAAGTGGCTCACTTCCCTTATCAGTTTAATAGAAAATTCACTTATTTTAAGGGTAAATTCCGTATTTACATTTAGATTTTTTGCACTGTAGGTATTGGTGTTAATGAGTCATGTGACACTGGGTCCAGACAACTTTAAATGGTGGCCTCGAGTATCTTCTGATGCTTTTTCCTTATCAGGAAAGCTTTACTTGAACAAACATTTACTCCTGATGCCTTTTCTTAAATGTGCCGTGTCACATCACTATCTGTGTCTGGAGCAAGATTGACCTTTTTTTACTGGTCAAAAATGTCAGACTCCAATACTTTGATTCAGTGCTTTTCAGAGATAAGCTAATCTGCTGCCGCTGGTGAAGATTCTCAGTTTCTCCGTTTCTATTAGCATGTTTTCTAAACATAAACAAGGCTTTGTTGGGCTACTGGATAAAACCTGGAACTAAACACTGTTTCTGACATTTTGAATTGAAAAAGCTTCCTGGATGGGAAGAGAAACGTCTTCAAACTTGGAAACAAAGTCCAGTGGATTGTTTTTAACTTATTTGGAAATTACTAATCTACTGTCACATTTCAGGTGGAAACATTAAAGTCAGAGCTCATTCATCTACAGTCCAACTATTTTCAGTTCAGTTCAAGTTGGGTGAGTTCAGGGAAATATGGTATGATTAAATTCAGATATGTAGTTTGTTGATATCTGCTAGTGGATCTCTGGGACTTTTTTCTCCACTGGAGTTGTTAACATTTTAAATTAAACAATGGGGTTTTGATTTAGTTTGAGTTTTAAACTGACTTTACCTCTTTTTTTCCTTTTCATCAGTGGGGCATTACTGTTAGCTAGCGGAGAAATGGGGGTATTTCACTGGAACAACAACTGAAACTAGCACGTCACTGCCTCAAACATTTATTGCAGCTACAGAAGCCTCCGTGTGTCAAAAAACGTACCAACTTAGTGTCAGTGAAGTCTCTGCAAGCTGACACTTAATGTGACAAAAAGCCGGCATTCATCATGGCTTTAAAGCTTCTAAACCCGCATAAATCTGCAATTCACTACCATTAAAATCTGGATATTTTTACAGGATTTGCTGTTGTGCTACTAGTTGCTTCTGCTGCAAAAAGCAACTCTATATCAACCAAATGGGAAAAAGTTAGCTCTACTCTAAGGCCGTACAGTTCATTTGCTTGTCAAGGAGAAACATGGTCATTTCAGGCTCACTTTTGAAATCTTTCTCCTTCATTAGCTCCTCCCGTCTGCGGACAGCTAGCATGATGTTTCTCCTTGTTTTCTGATGTCTCTGATTTCATTGTCTCATAAGTTTTCTTTTTCTCTCTCTTGGGGATGTTGAACAGGCTTGTTTTGCTGCTGCTGTTTATGAATAGTCCTGTATGACCCTGCATTGTCCTGCAGTAGTGCAGACTTTCAGACGTTGGGTTAGCATCTCCAAATGATCTTCACTGCTCCCTCTCATTCACACTGAACTGCCAGCAGGGCGAAGGCGTTGTTCGTCCATGCGTTAGTACTATTCTAACCCTCACAGGCATCTGTACTTTCAAGATGGCAGACTGATGATGGTGCTTTGAAAACTGACGAGCTTTATGTATAAACTAACATTCTTTGCTTATCAAGGTGTATTTGATTGTTAGCGGAGGTAATAATACACCAACAATGACTAGGGCTTGGTAATAAATTGCTTTTGCAATATAATGACAATTTAGCAAAACACAATTTTGCAATTGTATAAGCTGTCAAATGTAAGCACATTACAAGAGTGAGATACTACATTTCTCCAGCCCTTTAGGTGGCAGTAATACACCTAAAGTGGGTTTTCTGTCACACAGGAGGGAAGGGAGAGTTGCAACTAACTCATGGATCCATGCATAATAATCAAAGTAAGAACCTTTGAAAGCGACGGTTACAGAAAAGTTCCTCAACAATGGAGTCTGGACCAGAAAGCTTTTAAAGTCATGAAGAAAATCCAACCCAGAGTGAAACATCTAAATATTTTTGTGGTTAGCGCAGAGGAAAACTGCCAGAGTGTGAATCTGTGAACACCTGGAACTAAACCCCCATGGTATGGATGCATGGTAAAGGATTTCCAAGGCTTCTTCAGAAGGAAATATGCTTAATAGCTGTAGTGGGGGGCCCCAGACTCACCCTTCAGGGTCCGTGATAGAAAAAGAGGCGATGCGAGGCTCCCCAGATCACTGGGACACAAGGGGGGCAGACAAAGGGAGGGCAGCACCCACCAAAGAAGGCCAGATGAGAGGACCCGGGTTATGAACCCCAAGGGGCCAGTCCCTGAGGGGCCCGAACCCAGAGGCCATAGTGCCGAAGTCCCCCAGGTTAAAACGTGTTCTTTGTGCTAAATGTTCTGTTTTCATTTAAGGGCAACGGTTTAGCTTTCATAAGAATGAGTGAAAGCCGTTAGCTTTAGCAGACGAAGGAGTAAGTTCCATCCATATTTTTTTCCTGTGGGTGTTAGCATGTTTTTCCTCTCTTACTTTGTTCTGAGTCATTATGAAATATGACTGGTTTAACATCAAATGGGAAAAAAAAACACTTTTTTTCTCCTCACTTTGGACTGTAAAAGTTGTTGGGAAGTTTAGTAAATAAAAAAAGGGATAAAACTGATCTGAATCACAGTAATTTCCCTTTTGGATTATTAAAGTATGTCTGAAACTGATCTGAATCACGTCAGGAAGATTAAATATTTCTCCCAGATCTAAACCAGTAAGACGATTAAACTGGTTACAGAGCGGAGCTCCAGCATGGCAACGAATTTGATCAAAAGACAATAGAATCTCCTTTTAATTTTAATAAACCAGGTTGTTTTCTTTACTTATAACTTATAAGGGTTGCAGCTGTCAGTTATTTCAGCAATTGATTAATCCAGCAACATTTTAATTAATGTAAAAAGAGATTCTCTCAGTGAATCAACATACTTAACGTTTGAACAGTAGAAAACATTTATTGCACATTTTAGATTAATTGCTGGTTACTAAAATATGTAAAAAAAAAAATAAGTATTTGTTTTGTTTTTTTTGGTTGTAATTGTTTGTATTCTGAGGTTAGCATTATTTCACTCCTGACTTAGTTGATTGTTTCAGTAATTAATTGATTAAAACTAAATAAGTTATGATACATTGCAACGATCCACACAGCCTGCCTTTCTTTCTACATCCTGGATCTTTTTCTGTTGCTCTGTCATGTCTAATGTGATTATAATGTGCTTTATTCAATATTGTAGATCTGAATCTGTTAGTTCAGTCTCTAACGTTCTGTATTACTATATTATTGCTAAGCTAAAGTTAAGTACTGAAGACAGAATAATCTAAACTCGTAATCTCTTAGGGTTCACTTAGGCTACGTTCACGCTGCAGGCCTTGATGCTCCATTCTGATTTGTACATGATCTCCGGTGTGAACTGCATTCTTACAGCTTAAGTGTCCCGCATGCGCAGTAGAGAACGCAATGGCGTCACAAGCCAGCGTGCTTCGTGGTTACGGAAGTGAACGTGGATGTAGTGCTGGAGCGCATTTAGCGATCTTTCAAAACCTTAAAACCTCAATCTTTTCAAGATGGTTAAAAAAAAAACTGCTCGCCGCATCATCTTCCGCCATGGTGTTTGTTTTTCTTGCTGCTTCTGTGTAGCAAGAAGCAGAATAGTGATCACTGTCGGTTATTAATGGCGTTCAGGTCGGATAAATACGACCTGGCTGTTTAGATGCAGGTCGTATTTGAAAAGATCAGATTCGTATCGGATTCAGGACCACAGAGCCAAGTGCTCTGGGTCGCATTGGAAAAAATCGGATCTCTGTCGTTCAGACTGACATGAAAAGATCCGATCCAGGTCGCATATGGGCCAAAAAATCGGATTTGGGTCACTTCAGGCTGCGGTGTGAACGTAGCCTTAGAGAGTCCCAAAAATCATGTTTTAAGGCTTTCAGGAATAAGAGGATATATTTCCAGTCTAGATATTTTTAAACATTTCAACTGAACATGACTGTTTTCTCTAATCATCATTAATTTAAACATTGATATAAAAATATAATTCTTTTTTTAGTTGTTGTTTTTACAATTTTCTGTATTTTTACATTTCTGGATAACTTATTATCATACTGTTGAAGAATGTGGAGAGGTCTGAATTTTAAAATATTTCTTTAAATCATTTCTTAGGATTAAAAACATAATTATAATCAGGCCTGTGAGCCTTCATAAACGCGGCAGTTTAAAGTATAACTCTTACAGTAAGTATGTGTGGCGTACGTGTTTTGCAGGAGACGTGGCGGGCCTTGCTGCTACTAGCCCTACTTCCTGTGGGCGGGGCCTTCTACGTTCCTGGAGTTGCTCCTCAGAACTTCCATGAAGGTGCTCAAGTAGAAATCAAGGTGAGCTTCAAACTCTGGTCAGAAATCTTTGAGGTTTTGACAGTAAGATAGTTTATATGGAGCTAAAAGAGTTTGAGAGAAAATAAATGTGAAGCAAGGATTCTTAAAGGGGAACGCCATTTTTTTTTTCCATTGGTCCCTTGATTTTCCGTTATTCCATCATGTTCTACTCACCCATATGAGTTTAGTGTCATTTGGAGCCGTTCTGAAGATATTCCGTTAGGTTATATCCAGTAACGTCTTCCTATGGGCAACGACTTGAAGGCACAAACTAAACTGTTTTATTCTTTATGGTACGCCAGCATTCAGAACATGACTCTCTTTATTCACGTTTTCTAAATATATTTTTAAAAGTCACCATATTAGGATGTTTTTTTGTCAAGTAATATTTATCGCAATATTTGACCTCGCTTTAGTCACAGCCAATCACATGAAGCCATTCACAGTAGGATTGATTTGATGTTTTCCTGCAAAAACCTTAGAGTTAAATGTAGCTTGGGGGGCGGGGCTATTTGCATGAGGCTTTATTCTGATTTGTTCTCCAGGCAGTGAAGCTGACCAGCTCCCGCACTCAGCTTCCATATGAATACTACTCTCTGCCTTTCTGCAAGCCTGAGTCTGTTTTATACAAGGCTGAAAACTTGGGTAAGTGGCTCCACACTGTGGCTCTGTTTCTATTTATTTATTTTTTTTAATGTCTTTAATTTTTAAAATAAATGTAGTTTGTTTATCATGGCTTAGATGAATCTAAAGCACTGAACTGTTCAACATTTGAATCAGAGATGTTTACCTTTTAGATCTACTGTTATCTACTGTTTTATGCCCAAATTCAAACTGAATTTATTGCAGTTGTTGTCAGAGAAGCTTTGCCTTTTTTCACAATTATAAATCAACCCTGAAAGGGTGAATGATCCAACATTGAGCCCAATTGGGGAAGCTTAAAGGCCGTAAAGAGGATTCTATGGTGGAAGATACGTCCAACGGCTGTTTGTGTATTTTTAAATTGTGCGCATGCATCAGTGCATCAGTTCTCTACGCTGAAAACTTCTCCGCTGGTCATTTTGATATAGAATGGTGTTGACAGCCAAAGTGGGAAAAGCTATCAAATGAGCAGACAATATATATCACTGGAAGGTTTTAACTTTGCTTTTCTATTTGGGTATGCAAAAAGGGGAGGATCACTTAAATTTAGGTGGATATTAGCTACTGAAATACTGCGATGTGTGAGGGATGTTTTCTTTATTCTAGCATCATTTAGAAAAATAAAGTTTGTGCTAGCTGTGCTAATCAGCTGCACGACTCCTAACGGCTTGAGATAACGCCCAGTCTTTGTTTCATAGAGCCTGTGATTGGTTTTCCAGCTAACAGCTGATCGGTTGCTCTCGCATTGTTAGCTTACTGTCATCTTTGTTTTGCGTCTAGAAGAGGGACAGACCTGCTGGTCCATCAGGCAGCGATCCGTCCAACTGCAACAGTTACAGAGAAAATAAAAATAGCTTAAAGTTTCTGCTAACATCCAGGCGGATCAGTGGAGGCTTTGCTCTGACTCTCTGCCTCCTCTCTGCCACGACTGCTGCCAGCGTTTGCTGCTGAGTCTGATCACCTGTCAGTGCTTTAGAAGTGGGCGGGGCTAACAGCAGCACTCACTGTTTGCTGAGAACCATAAACTCAGAGTGAAACAACTACTCAGCTTAATCGCGATTAATCAATTACAGAAATAATCTTCAACTAATGTAGTAATGGTTTAATCATTAACTGGAGTGTAGAGAATCTAAAACGTGCCTTTAGCTGACAGAACGACCAACTTAGAGCAGGAATTATATCAAAATGGTAAAGAAAATATTTAAACATTTCGCATTTAAGATTACAAATCGTTTTCTTCTGTCTATCTGCTCTATCCAGAACTCCTCAAGTGCAAAAGTTGTTGCAAATGATGTGTTAACATTTCAAAACCTGCTGTATTGTAAAACAGTCCTGATTAAATCTAACTGCAGCCTCACTGCTGTTTTTCTAGCATTAGCTGCATCCGCTGTCAACCAATCTTCCTCATTCAGGTCAAGTTGTTCCTTATTAAGTTATTTAGGTGACGCTAAATTCAGGCTAATCGTTGAGTGTAATATACTAGCAAAAACAACATGTTGAACTGCGATTTGGTTAGAAGAGTTTTACAAAATAATGAGTTTCTCAGTTTATTTAAATCCCTTTAACATTGTGATTCAGGGTGCTTGATGAAGCATTATTCAAAGTTTGGCTTCAGCAGGTAATTGAGGAGGATGGAGAGGCTGTTTGCAAAGTTCAATTTAGTTTATTTATATAACAGCAATTCATGACAAACGTCGTCTCAGGTCTCTTTACGGAGACGATTCAACCAGATCATCCAGTCAGATTGATTCAAAGTTTTCTATCTAAGGAAAACCAGCTGATTGCATCGACTCATTGACTCTTCAGCAATCCCTCACACTAAGCATGCTTGTAGCGACAGTGGAGAGGAAAAACTCCCTTTGAACAGGAAGAAACCTCCAGCAGAACCAGGCTCAGTGTGAGCGGCCATCTGCTGAGGCCCACTGGGGTTCAAGGAGACAGAAGCAGACATAGAAAAAGAAGCATAGATACAAAAGGCAACTGTCAACCAGCTCCACAGGCGGCCCCGTCCAGGAAACACACAGCCAGGCAGACGAGCTCCGAGCCAGCTCCCATGTCAGAGGATGAAGAGAGCACATTCAGTTAGTCACAGTCAGAGAAACAGGACTACACTGGAAAACAAGCCAAGCTCCAACATCTAGAAACAAAGGTGTTGATGGCAGCAGCACAGCTGATATTTCTCTCCAGGATGGAGTCACAGCCAAACAGGAACAGACCAGATGAAGCTACTATGAGAAAAAGCAGAGAGAGCAGAACGTTAGAGATTGAACTAACAGATTCTGCAGAGTGGGAGAATAGAGATAGAATGAAGCAGAATGATGAAAAAGGGGTCCCTATGTCCTCCAGCAGTCTAAGCCTATAGCAGCAGAACTATAGAGATAGCTCAGGATAACCTGAGCCACTCTAACTAGAAGCTTTATCAAACGTTTTAAGCCTAGCCTTAAAATAATTTTAATTTACTACTGATTTTAGTTTGATTTTTTCTTTCTATCTGCTCCTGTTCTTCATCTAGGCGAGGTCTTACGTGGAGACCGGATCGTGAATACACTGTATAATGTAAAGATGAACGAGGAAAAAAAATGTGAGCTGATGTGTGGCAAGAAGACGCTGAAAGTGGAGGAGAGCAAACTGGTGGCTGAACGCATCCAGGAGGAGTATTACGTTCATCTGTGAGCAGTTTAACATCTCTGATGAAGCAGAAATGGAAACCATTTTAAATTGTTCCTTACAGATTCCAGTTAGGGTCACAAGGTTTTAGTTTCTCACATCAGTCTACTCTGTTAATCTCTGCTGTGTTCAGAGTGGATATTTCACAACACATCGTCTGAAGGCACTTTACAATTCAACCAGATAATCCAATCAAACTGATTCAGCGTTTTATATTTAAGGAAAACTAACTGATTTAAAGGTTTAACTTTCAATCCGGAATGAACCGAGGCCTTGATGTGTCCTTTCAGGATTGCAGACAACCTTCCAGTGGCCTCCAGGTTGGAGTCTTACCCCAGCAGAGAAGCTGGAGGGGATGAGGGGCAGAAGAAGGTCGCAGACAGAGATGTTCTGTTTGAGCATGGCTACAGACTGGGCTTCGTCGACAACAACAAGGTTGATTTCACAGTCACTCTTTCCTCACAGAACTTCTCTGTTCTCTACTTTTCAGTCTTCCTCTGCTGAATCCACAAACAGTGAGCGATCCGGTTCATTCCAGACGGTTTAACCACTAAACCAACCATGACTGGGGCTTTGGCTACTGTCATCCTAAAATCCCTCATCCTGTGATGCTCAGTCTGATTACGACCAACTTTAGCTTCAGCACCGGAGCTGATGAGTAGAGTAGGCAGGACCAGGATCCCATCATACGACACAGGAAGATGATCAGATCTCCAGAGGATCACAGGCAGATCTGATCTGGTCCTGCTGACATTACGCTATATGATTGGCTGAACATTTCCACATGATGTAAAACATTTTGATATTAACCTCTTACACCCTCAGGGGGTATAAATAAATTTCTGCCTGACAAAAACACACAAAAGTAGATCACTTATAGCCTCACAGCTATTAGATTTAAGGAGAAACTTTTGGTACCTCTGTAAAGGTAAGATGTCATAGAATGGTTTTCTGGTGTCAGCACCATTGTAGCTTTGACCCTGCCTGAAATATTAGGGACAAAATAAACATTGCAAAACACTACCAAAATATTATTTATAGCACAAAAAAGTAGTACAGACTTTTAAATCTAAATGTTGTGTAAAAATATACCAAATTTGGACTCAATCAGATGAATCATATTTATTTTAGAGAGTATTAGTGAGAAACTTCTTAGGCGGAGAGGCCATTTTGGCACATTTATCCAAAAATGTCACCAAACTGTGCCAAATGTGTTTTTTACATCAATACTTGGGGTTTGTTAAAATTACGAGGTCACGTAGCAGCTGGACCCACCGGTGGGTCCGTAGGGTTCTAGGGGTTAACATCACGCAGCGTCCGGGATCTGTAGTTGTTCTCAGAGATGCTTTACCGTTTTTCAAAATAATAAATCAAACCCTGAAAGGGTGAAAGATCCAACATTGAGCCAAACTGGGGAAGCTTAAAGGGCATAGAGAGCGATCTGTAGCGTTAGCGTGGCTAATGATCGATTAAGTTTTACCTGATCTATTACAAAAGTAATAACCTATATTTGCTATTATTTTATATTATTTTTCATCTGCAATCTTAAGTAGCTGAAATTGGAAAATAATCATTCTCAGTTTTGAAGTAATACACTCCCTGTCTAACTGACTGAGCTAAAACAGGCTAACCTGTCATTGGTCACGCTAACACTACAGATGGTCCAGACTCTGCACACTGACACTGCGTGATGTTATTATCGCTGTCTGGGCAACACAATGTTTTACGTCATGTGGCAACATTCAACCAATCATATAGCGCAATGTCACTGGCATGCACAGGGCCTGGCCAGATCTGGTACGCCTACAATGAAAGCAGAGGTATCGCAGACTTTGAGAAGGGAATAAAACAAAGATCTTAAAATCAGTTCCATACTTGTTAAAATTAATTGTGTGTTTTTAGCTTTCTGCTTATATGTAAAGTTTTTCAAAAATGAAACATTTCTACTTGGCCAGAAAGGAATGGTTTATGTTTAAATAAACATCCGGGTAAATTTCAGGCAAGTTTTTCTTGTTTTTATTGTGAAGTTGGTCTTAACTTTTTATTTCAAGTGGCATTAAAAAGTCTTAAAAAACCTTGAATGAAACTTTCCTTATGCTGTAAGAAGCCTGTGAAAGTCATATTTCAAGATGTCCCATTTATCCTCCTCTGCCGTCAGATCTTAGGTCATATTTAAATGTCAAATCATTCTGGCTTAAACATGTATATAAATGTTCTCTTTATCAGAAAATTTCTATTTTCAAAAAATCCTGTATTTTTCCCGTTATCTTCTGCAGGCCAGTTAGTTCTACGTCAGCCTGAACACCTAAATTCGGCCAATCATATATCAACGGTCATCTGTCAATCAAATGTTTTCGGTCATAGCATCTTGATTCATCTGTCGCAGCTAATATACGCAACGGTTGAAACCAGAATCCTTTCCTTTCCCATTGAGTTGCGTCCCAGTGTTCACGGGGATGGACGTCTGTGTCTTCGGCAGGCGTAGAGCTAACAGAACTGGCAGCGTTGCGAGGCAAGGGCTCAAACATGTACGGCTGGAAGCCTTCTACACCAAACCAAGCTTCTGCCGCCCTGGCGTCCTCTTCCACAACATCTTCGTCCCCGCTTTCCTCCTCTAAATAAAAAATGGATGACGGAGGAGACTCATCCACGACCTCCGACACTAAACTCTCCTCCTCTTGCATGTTTCCGCTGTCCATAGCGTTCCTTGACAGCGTCGTTTCTAAGTCACCAATTTAGTGCTACTTGGTCCCAATGGAATTTCCCATTGGGAACCTGCTAGCACTAAGTTGCTAACTGGTTAGCAAGATATACAACCAATCACATTCACTTTATTCACTGGTGTAAAGTTATTATTCAGAAATGGAACGGCCGCTTCCCTACGACTTTAATAAAAAGAATAAAAATAAACTACGACTTTTTGTGTCACCTTGTTAAATGGCAGAGCTCAGTCTTAGAACGCAGTTCTTTCCTTCCAGACTGACAATGATTGTTTTCTACTTTTGGCTACTTTAGTTCACCAATGAAATGGTGAACTAAAGTTCACCATTTAGTTCACTACTTTAGTTCACCAATGAAATGGTGAACTAAAGTAGTAAAATAATAGCAAATATAGGTAATAATATTTTGAGACTCCAAAAGAAAGTTCAGTTTCCTGTTTGAAGACGGAATAGAAATCATCTTATTTGAGCCTCAGTGGGGCTGAAATGCATCAGAGACGTCGGTGATAGAAACTAACTGAACCTTTTCTTTTTTTTTTTTTACAGTTTTATCTGCACAACCACCTGTCCTTCATCCTGTACTTCCACAGTGAGAAAATGGAGGAGGGAGAGACCCACAACTACAGAGTGGTTCGCTTTGAGGTGATACCTCAGAGTGTCAAAGTGGAAGGTCGGTGTTCACTGGTTCTCCAGACGCTCTGGCTAACCTGAGCCTAATGCTAACAGCTCTGTGGAATTAGAACATTTATTTTTTTTCTTATTTAGATCTGAAGGCTGCTGAAACGAGTAAAACTTGCACTTTGCCCGAAGCCAGTGTCTCCGCCCCTCAGGAGATCGACCCAAGCAGAGATAATGAGGTTCTCTTCACCTATTCCGTCACCTGGAAGGTCAGCAGCAGGAAACGCTTCCCGATCACACATCAGTTTCACCCTTCAGTTCCCCGATTTACCTGATTTATCATGAACTATCAGAGATTTTTAAATGCCGGTGTTCTGTCAGATGAGCAAATCCGGTCAGATCAGCCAGTCAATATCCGTTTATTCCTTTAGTTTATGTACGAAGAATAAACAAATTGTTGTGCTTGCGTATTGACTATAGGTATGCCGGCCTGATGGGGTATGCTCATCTGACAGAACAGCTGCCAATAAAATGTAAAATTAGTTTAGTGGTTGATATCAAACCGATATCCAATACTGTTATCAGATCGGGACGTCCGTCCTGTAAAAACAGCTTAATGGATTTAACTTAACAAATCAGGGTAAAACGGTTTTTAAGTGTATTTAAATAAATTAAAAGGTAAAACTGATCTTTTTCTGCTGAATGCAGTGATGATAGAAACAGATTTATCTGAAAGTTCTTCAGTGGTCAGAGACTTTGCCTTAGATTAGTTCTTCATTAAGTCCAGACGTCACCTGACAGAGTCTTTAAGATCCCCCAGAACTTTACTTTATTTACTGGTCCTTTTTTTTATTGTTTTTGGTTGATTATTGTTTTTGTTTCTTCATCATTTTTAGTCTCTTTAGCATCTTTTCTCTTCTTGGGCAGGAGAGTGAGGTGAAGTGGGCGTCTCGCTGGGATACGTACCTGACCATGAGCGACGTCCAAATTCACTGGTTCTCCATCGTTAACTCTGTGGTGGTCGTCTTTTTCCTGTCTGGTACGATACGCAGAAACAAACATTCTCCTGCAGAACGTCTTCAGTGAACAGAACATCTAGTTATCCTTCAATGTGCTAATTTATTCCGATTTGAGACGCCTGCTGATCTTAGGCCCTTTTTTAATTTCCTTAAATCTGATAAAAATCTACTGGGAGCCGATGACAGGGTTGGAGGATGGAGTTCAGAGGCTTCTTAGCAGCCCTGACAGGGCGGGGCCATTACTGATAGTTGTTTCACAAGACATATGAGATCAAATCAATTATTCTTCAGCTCATTTCTCATGTTTCTCATGTTTATCTACAGCTGTCTGTTAAAGTGTGCCTGCAGGACTTTTGGGATGCAGCTTTGATTCTTTTATGACCTTATTAGAAATAAAACATTGAGATAAATATAAGTTTCCATTCAGCTTAAAACTGATCAACATGATGGCCGTTTCTCAATGTGAGTGTGAGACGTTATCAACCCCAGCAGTGTTCCAGTTCACTAAAGCTCAGAGTATTAAGATAAAAGTTCTCTTTTCTGTCGCTGTTGTTGAATAAAAGTACGTTTTAAGATCATTTGAGGCGAGAATATTATACTTAAACAGGTCATAGATGCAAAACAGAGCTTCCATTGTCATAAATGAATAACGATAGTTCAGTGGGTGAAATGCACGTACAGACAAGTTTATATATATATATATATATATATATATATATATATATATATAAAAAATAGGGATGCACGATATAATCGGCCCCCTATCGGTATCGGCCTTAAAACTGAATATCGGACATCGGCCCCCCCACAGATATTTAACCCGATATTTGATCAGCTTCTGAGTTTCTAAAGTCAAAAAAAAAAAAAAAATACTACTTCTTCTTCTTCCTCAAAAACTTCTTTTTTACAGACTTAAAAACTTCTAAAGACGAGGGAAAAAATATTGATACATTAAAATATCCCAATATCTTCATATGCTGATATATTGCCATTTAAAAACACCATATCAATCTCTTTTACTAATGAAATATTGCTATATGTCATCGTTATGCTACGAAATCCCCTGAAAATTCACCAAATGTTGCCATATTTTTATATGTTGATATATTGACGCGGTATCGATCTATTTTACTAACAAAATCTCACAAGAATTTGCAAAATATCACGAGAGTTTGTAACAGAACGATGAAATTTCACAAGATTTTGAAAGTAAAATAGATCGATACCGCGTTTTTAAAAATCTATTTGATATCAGCATATGAAAATATATTTGAGTATATTATTTTTCAAAGCGTCAGAAATGGATAACAAAACTGCTATTTTCAATGACTACTTATTTTTGTCCAGCTTTAACATCGGTATCGATATCGGTTATCGGCTACATGAGTTTTAAAATATCGGCATATCGGATATCGGCCAAAATCCCAATATCGTGCATCCCTAGTTTATTTATATATATATATATATATATATATATATATATATATATATATATATATATATATATATATAGTTACTCTAATATTAAATATGTTTATCACAAATATATTAAAAACTTCTGCCAGTATTCTTAATGGTCTATTTTGCCCCCCCCCCCTCTGCGTCTCGTCCTCCAGGCATTCTGAGCATGATCATCATCAGGACGCTGCGGAAGGACATCGCTAACTACAACAGAGAGGACGACATTGTAAGAAAACTCACGCCGCCAGAGAGGAGATGCTTTTTTTCCCCACATTCGGAACAATGATATTTTATTGGGCTCTAACAGGAGGACACCATGGAGGAGTCGGGGTGGAAGAACGTCCACGGCGATGTCTTCAGACCGCCTCAGTATCCCATGATCCTCAGCTCCCTGCTGGGCTCAGGCATCCAGCTCTTCTGCATGATCCTCATCGTCATCTGTGAGTCTGGCCTCCATTGCTGCAGGAAAACCGTCCCTAAGCACAGAAACCATCGAACTCGCCGGTTATTAATGTCACTGGTCCGTCCTCACAGAGGAACAGACAGGATAGGACCCTCATGTTGGTTCCCAGTATGACAGGAGAGCAGCCGCCAGCCTGGAAATAAGGCTGAACTTGACTGTTGCTGTTTTAGATCAACTCTGTTCCACCTTTAGAATCGCTTTTATTATAGGAAATTAAATAGAACGTCCTATAACTAAATAAGTATTAAATGGATCACATGTAGATCATAGTAATACATTTTATGCATAAAAATATGCAGAGATGATCGGCTCCCTGAGAGGTGCTGTTCGATTCACACACCAAGTCTATGGGGGGCGCGTCGGAGGGTTCGACGCTGTAGTTTAGAAGCTGATCCATGAGTTTTTTGGGGGAGACGGACATTACCTGAAAGCTGTCATCATTTCTGCAGATAAAAAATAAATAAATATCAAGGAGTTAAACTCCAAACGTTCAAATAAAAGCCGGTAGAATGGATTGTTATGTAGAAGGAACCGAGAGCAGCTCTGATCATTATTGCTGCACTAAAACATCTTTTATGAACTATGGAGAAACGATAAAAAAACCCCGAAATTAACTAGATTTTAAAACCTGCCGATGAACAATATTTGGTTGTATATTGATACAGTTTTTACCACAAGCCTTAAAAACTCTTTCTATTCACTTCCTGCTGCTACGAACGTTAGCAGAGAATCTATGGAGAGATATTTGTGCCATTGGTTTGAGCGCGAAGGAACGAAACCGGTCTGGCGCGCGCTCAACTCTGGAAAACCTTCTCAACACACTGTTCTCACGCTCAGTTTCAACTCTGCTCGCGCTCGACCTGCTCTTTCCTAGCTCAACACCAGCTGTGCGCTCGGCTGTTTCTCCGCTCGCTCGACTCTCTGCGCTCGCGACTTCAGCAATGTATGTAAATGAACCATACCATCAGCCAATCACGCTCAGCTTCTTTTACTATTGGAATATTTTGAAGCATCCATAAAAAATGTAACATATGCAAAATATTTTTTTATCTATATATTGTTTAATCATACTTGAACCTGAAATATCCTCCTTATTTTTCTTTTAAAACAGCAAATTTAAATCCATGTCAATAGCAGGTAAAAGAGATGGACGAGGCAATGATCTAATAACTGTTTTACTGAAGTTTATTTTAGACAATTCAAGATATTTTATAGTACTATCTTCTGTCCATCAAATGGTTAGGAGCGTTGACCAAATAACTGCAAGAGTTGTTTGATTTTCCTGATTGTATTTTTATTTTTTTTCCATTTAAAGGGACACTATGCAACATTTTTCAGTTAATTAATGTGTTCCATAACGTTTTGGATGATTAAATGAGTCATTTCAGGTTGAACAAAGGTATTCTCGGCCGCCCTGGTGGTCTGTGGGGGAAATACTGCACTTGCAACTGCAGGAGCACCGACCCGCACCCACAGGCTCAGAAGTCTCGTGAGAGTCAGTCTTGCTTTACGGCGAGAACTGCTACACCCCCCAGTTAAAAGCATTCTCGTTGCTAGCACAGTGGCGATATTTGTGCAGTTATGCTACGTTCACGCAGCAAAAGCAGCAAAATCACGTCTGCTGCTTCATTTTTGCTGCTTGTACCAGTTAGTTCTGACGCGCGGCTGAAGCAGCTTTGCTGCTCCGGCTGTGTCTGAGGCGCGTTGGGCGGAGCTTCACTATCCTTTCTCTGCCTTGCAGCTATATATGCTGTGATCAGTGGGAATAAAGTAGTTTTAATATGTGTTTAAGTGAGAAAATACACCTGAAAACGTAATCAGTGCAGTCAGTTCATTCAGATTATTATCCTGCCTTTAATATTTTTTCTGTCGGAGCCGCTCAGACCCCCACATACCAGCGGGGCGCCGACAGTATGGATCCCTTCATCAGCAGCGGTTCACCGCGGCAGCTGGTAGGTGTTTTTCATCTAAATAATCCAAACTGCATATTCTGCCGGCAGATTTCTGCATTTTAAGTTAATTTAGGCGTCAATAAACTGTTTAAGAGGAGAGATCATCAGCGCTGTGTCTCTCTCCCTGCGTTTAAACGCACCCGACGCGCTGCTTCAGCTGCTCAGACGTGCTGCGCCTGCTGCTCAAAACGCGCCGCTGGACCTTTTGCTGCGCCTTGACGCACGTCAACCATTGACTTTGCATGTAAACTCGCTGCTTCTGTCGCGCCAGCTACGTCCAGTGTGAACGCAGCGTTAGTCATTCGCTGCTAAGCTCAAAACAACCGCGCCTGGCTTGACGGAGAAACCAGGAGAACAGCTGTGCATATTTACGACAGTGCACTTTTACTTTCGCCCTCTGGAGGGAGCCTCACTGGAAAATCAACACCGGTTGCATAGTGTACCTTTAACCGGATGTAGTATTTGGAACGAATGCTTTCCAGCAGAGACGGATCCGAGCACGCGCAGAGATGAAACTGAGCGCGAGAACAGTGTGTTGAGAAGAGTCTTCCCAGAGTTGAGTGCGCAGCAGACCGGTTTTACGCGCGTGTGTTGTCTCACTGAGCGCTCGGATTGGTTACTGCTCGCTCAAACCGATGGCACAAATATCTCTCCATAGAAATCCCCCACAGGCTGGCTGCAGCAGAGAGATTTCAGCTGGGATTTCCAGCGCCGCCTCCCGGCGGTATGCTGGAGGTCTGGAGCTCCCAACAAGAAAAGCAGATTTTAGTGGGATTATAATCCTGATGAACAGAAGATGTTTGGAGGTGAACTTTCTCCCTTAAAAACATGTTAAAAGTATTTTTCAACTCATAAATTAAATAAACCTGCGCCGCTCTCTAGCTTGAAGCAGAACAGAGCAGATAAACGTCCAGAGCGTCGAATCCTCAAAGCAACTGGATCAGTTTGATCCAGAATTTATGCATTTTTGACACTTAAAGCGTTTTTATTGTGAACGCAGCTTTAATCCTGTTTTATCTCCATGTATTACAGCGAGTTGGACCTTCGCTCAGTGATCTCTTGTTTTCCTCTTGCAGTTGTTGCCATGTTGGGCATGTTGTCTCCATCCAGCAGAGGAGCCCTGATGACCACTTCCTGTTTCCTCTTCATGTTTATGGGGTAGGAGCCTCAGCAGAAGCTTTAAACCCTCACAGAATCCCAGGAAGAGTCGCTCTGACTGTTGATGCTTTTCCTTTAGTGTATTTGGGGGTTATTTTGCTGGCAGACTCTACCGCACCCTGAAGGGCCATCGCTGGAGGAAAGGAGCTTTTTGTGTGAGTCCTTCCCTGGTTCATTCACTGTGTTATTATGAAGCATAAGCTAACGGAGCGTAGCATCAGGTGATGACAGTAACATCTAAGAAACCTTTTAGTCCAGAAATATTGACTACTTGTAAAACACAAACCTCATCTGAAACCGTATTTTATTATATTCCTCCGTCTAATGCTGGCCTGCAACTAACTATTATTTTGCAAATCAACTAATCAGTCCATTTTTTTCTATTAACCCTCTCAGGCTCAAATTAAGTTGTAGTTGCAGGAAAAATCTGATATTTGGAGAAAATTATCATATGGGCTAGTAATATACAATTCAGACTTTTTTTTGAGAGAGACCTTCACATGCAATGAATTCTGGGATGTTGCAGATTTACAACAGTGGCCCTTAGTGGTAAATTAACACTGAAGACAGATCTGAACGGTAACTTTATTTGAGTGTCACAAACAAAAAATTAACAAAACAAGATTCGGAAAAAAAAATGTTCTCTCTCAAAATTAGAGACAACTTTTTCTCAAACATTTTAAGGCTGTTTCTGTTAAACAAAATATAAGCAAACTAGTAGATAAAGCATGTAGCATCCATTGGTACCTGTTTGGGCACACGTTGCAAATCCGCAACATTGAAATCGAGATGCCTCTGGTGAAAAACCCAGAGGAGATAAAATCTACTAATTGGCATGTGTCATATCTATACACATGCATGATTCATCTTATGTAGTATGGATTTCAAAATAATGGAAATTGGTAGTGATACTTACGTGAAATTGATGCTTAGAAAATCAGTTTTCAGTGATACTAAGGACTCAGCCATGTTGAAAGTGAGTCAGCAGCGCCATCTGGTGAGCTGTAGAGAAACTGTTTGTTGCAAATGCACAACTAAGTCCTTCTGTTGTACTTCTGAGTAACAAAAGCTCTTAAAATACGGATGTGGAGTAATTAGCTAAGTGGCATTTAGATGTTGCAAATCTGCAACATCTGCTTGGAGAGGGTTAATCCATTAATAATCAGAAAGCCAAAGGTTCCTTGAAGAAGATTTTTTTATTCAATTAAATCAGGTGAAACTAAAACTTTTCCCCTTGAGAAGTTTTGGATACGTCAGATTGACAGAAGAAAAACATGTTTATCTTAAATGCAAAATGATAAATATTATTTTACAATCCTGGTATAATTCCTGCTCTAAGTGCAGGTTTTACAGTATCTATTCTCCAGCTAATGACCGATTACTAAATTAGTTAATGATTATATCAGTAATGGATTAATCCGATAGTTTCAGCTGTAATCTTATCCATATCTAATAGTGACTGAAACACAGATTAGTGATCTTGTCACCAAGCTGTTTTTCTGAAGATAGAAGGGAGGAAAGTGGGAATGAAGTCTGTTTTATGTGTTTTTCCTCCAGACGGCGACTTTATATCCTGGGGTGGTGTTTGCAATATGCTTCGTCCTGAACTGCTTCATCTGGGGGGAGCACTCCTCTGGAGCGGTGAGTTCAGATCTTAACATACGACCAGGAAGGATACCTGTCTGAAGGTTCATGAATGAAAAACTGCCATCGGTGCAGAACAGGTCAGCTCAGGTTTGAATCAAGTCCAGCTTATATGTCGGGGTTCTGATCCAAGTCTTGTGACATGTAGTTACAGACCAAACATTCACTTTTATTAGTCAACGTCCTGGTGAACATCCTCAGTCTTACAGGTGATATTAATCCCAAAAAGGTTAAAAAAAACAATCCACTGAACTTTATTTCCAAGTTTGAAGACGTTTCTCTTCCATCCAGGAAGCTTTTAAATTCAGAATGTCAGAAATAGCGTTGAGGTTTATAGAGCGGACCAAACAAAAGCCTTATTATGGCTAAAAAAAACATGCAGATTGAAAAACATGGAGGAGGCGGAGATTCATGTTGGAGACCTTACCCCATTTATTCTACCCTTGAAAAACCGACCCATACCGAGACCGGGCCGAGCTCAGATCAGTTAACCGGGCCGAGCTTGGATCAGTTAACCGGGCCGATCTCGGATCAGTTAACCGGGCAGATCTCGGATCAGTTAACCGGGCCGATCTCGGATCAGTTAACCGGGCCGATCTCGGATCAGTAAACCGGGCCGAGCTCGGATCAGTTAACCGGGCCGATCTCGGATCAGTTAACCGGGCCGATCTCGGATCAGTTAACCGGGCCGATCTCGGATCAGTTAACCGGGCCGATCTCGGATCAGTTAACCGGGCCGATCTCGGATCAGTTAACCGGGCCGATCTCGGATCAGTTAACCGGGCAGATCTCGGATCAGTAAACCGGGCCGAGCTCGGATCAGTTAACCGGGCCGATCTCGGATCAGTAAACCGGGCCGAGCTCGGATCAGTTAACCGGGCCGTTCCCCGACTCCTCGCCTCCTAGTGACGATCTGTGGTATTACTGCCAGTATTGAAGGAGGAAATCAAGCAGGTGGTGGCGGTAATGCACCAAAAGTTGTTTGTCAACCGCCATAAAACACAAGAAGAAGAAGACGAAGAAGGAGGGAATCAAGCAAATCAAAATGGCGGCGCCCGTCACATTCAGAAAGTTATGCTTGATTATTATTGCTGTACTTCGGTGTTATTATTTAAAATGCTGCGTGGAGAAGATTTCGATTGTTGTTTATAGTTGTTCTTTTTCTTCTGTTTTGTGTTGGTTGGCAAGCAACTTCCAGAGAGGCATTACCGCCAACTACTGGAATGGAGCGTGAATCGCGATGTGCAGCCAGACGGAGATGACGCGTTCTGCTCATGCGCTCTTGTTATCAGAGAACCAAGCCAGGGAAAAACCGAGCCGAGCCCACCTCTGGAACTGGTCTGCAGTTAGCTCGGTTCGGTTGTGTCTAGCTCGGTTCAGTTCAGTTTGCTTTCCATTTACACACGATAAGTTATCTCAGTTACTGAGCTCGGACCGGTCTCAGCACGGTTTTTCAAGGGTAGTGTAAATGGGGCTTCTGTGGAACAAACTGGGAACATCTTCAGGAGCTGTCCACTGATTAAAGCTTTCTGATGTGTTCCCATCATCTAAACAACATCTTTACTGAAAGAATCCCATGTAAATATAAATCCTTATATTTAAGAAGAAACATTTCATTTCATAACTGGACTCTGGGGAACAAAATACTGCTGTTAATGCTTCTGGCAGAAAGCGAAACGACAATAAGTAGAAAAAGGTTAAAGCCTGAAGCTGCTGCAGTTAAGGACCGGCTCAATAAACAGGACATTAACTTTCTGGAGAAGATCTTTGTTCAAGGTCGACGGGAATCATCTTCAGGATCTGGTCTAAATGGACAAACTCTGTAAAATCACTAAATATGTCTCTCACATGTAAATACTAGCATGCTGTGTGTTTTACCTCGGCTCAGGAAGATGGTAAAATGTTGATCCTGATCGAGCTTTTCCCCTAAAATAAGAACAATCAGACCCGTACTAGTGACCCTTTCTCTGTCCTCGTGTGTTTCAGGTCCCCTTCACCACTATGCTGGCCCTGCTGTGCATGTGGTTCGGCATCTCCATGCCGCTGGTCTACCTGGGCTACTACTTCGGCTTCCGGAAGCAGCCTTACGATAACCCCGTACGCACCAATCAGATTCCCCGACAGGTCCCAGAGCAGCGCTGGTACATGAACAAGTTTGTAGGGTAGGTCCTGCTCTTCTCCTTCATGTTCTCTCATGGGTTCGAACTCTGGGAACTAAACGAATCCCCTCCCCAGGATCCTGATGGCGGGGATTTTACCGTTTGGCGCCATGTTCATCGAGCTCTTCTTCATCTTCAGTGTAAGTCGCAGCGGTTCTCAGCTGGATCCTTTCATCTGCTCTAAGGTATCACCGCCAACATCCTGGTCTGTGTTTGTGTGTCGCCACCTACAGGCCATCTGGGAGAATCAGTTTTATTACCTCTTTGGCTTCCTGTTCCTGGTGTTCATCATCCTGGTGGTGTCCTGCTCTCAGATCAGCATCGTGATGGTTTATTTCCAGCTGTGCGCAGAGGTGAGCTCGCCGTTTCCTGCTCCGTCACACGGAGCTCTGTGATTGGTCGGCTGTCTCTTGACAGGCAGGACGTGATGCGTGTCTCTGTCTTCCTCAGGACTATCGGTGGTGGTGGAGAACCTTCCTGGTGTCGGGAGGCTCCGCTTTCTACGTCCTCATTTACGCCATTTTCTACTTCGTCAACAAGGTAGAAACCAGAAGAAACTTTGAAGCTTTTTCTCCTGCAGCAGAGCTGCCTTTAAACCAGGGGGGGGGGGCGATATGAAGAAAATCTGATATCACCATATATGTGGGCTATTTCACCATAAAGGATGTATATCACTCTATGTTTAAATTACCTTCCAAAGCAAGAGAGTCCATAAAATTACACTGATACTCATTCAGACTTTTGGTTTCTAATTTTTTTAATTTTATTTTAACCATCTCAAAGCTTTTCTGCCCCACGATGTCTTTGGGTTTCAGTTTTAGATCTTTAACAAGATCCCAGCAACAAAACAGGAAATAAAGCAAAAACACACAATAAAAAATAAATAAAATGCAAAATAAAAAAAAGGGCTCTTTTGTGCATAATAACAAAAAAGCGGAATAAAAAAAGAAATTGACCTAAACTTACAAGAACACATGGAAATACCGTCCAAAAAACCCACCATTATCCCTCCATCTCTTCCTGTTTCTTTTATATGGGGTAAATTTTTTCGAACGCCATCGGCTTCACAGCTGATTGAACATTTAAACTGGCGTGCGAGGAGACGCTGACATGCAGCGTTTACAACATCCTTCATTTAGCTTTTTAGGTGCTGGAATAAATTAGCTCTCCTGCCTTTTGCCTTTAGTTTGACGTCCTCGGCGTGAAATCCAAACCGCTGTCGTAGATCGCTCAGCTGAAACACCTGCTGCCGCCATATTTAGTTTGCCGGTTGCTGTAGTGTGCTTTAAAAATGAACCTGTTTGGAGGAGGGGGTTTTGATGCGTTCAAAGTGTGTGGGTAAATTAAAACTCTCAGTGAAATAGATGCAGATGGCGGCATGTCATCATGCTAATTTGTATTCCATGGCTGTGATATTCATTTTAACTATCGTGTGTCAGGAAAACTCGAGATACATGGAGTATATTCGATTTATCGCCACGCCCTGGTTTAAAGCAGACGATGATCAGCTGTGATGCAGCGCCACGAGTCTTTAATGGTTGACGAGCGGCGTGCAAACGCGACTCTTCTACGTATAAGTGGGGCTGCTTGAGTTTAGTTAAACAAACGATCGTAATTCTATACCCAATATCAGCAACATTCATACATCTAGCCTCCATTTTTCGGACGGAACGTCTTCAGGATGTGAGGATTCTCCGTCATCCGAAAATGTCTGAACCAGTTTAAGGAACCAGGAACAACATGACTCTGTTATGTCAGATAGAAAAGCTTCTTCTTCAGAGCAGAGCAGTGAGGGAGGAGTTCATCCTGCAAACCGATTCACCTGCTGCAGCCTCGTCTGAACAGAGGACATTCTTCACATTGAGTCGGTTCAGAGTGAAGTCTAGTTTTAAACTCACAGGATGACGCAAAGAAGCACAACTTTCCCCTCAGGCTCCAACAAACCTTCAGCCAAAACAGTTTCTTCATCCAGTCAGTGAAGTCTGAAGGCGACGGGATCAAATCTATGACCAGAGTTTCTACCTACAGGAAGAACCATAAGGTCACAGTCAGTCTGGCTCAGCGGAGATGATCGCTGAGCAGCTGCGTCCGCTTTAGGCCTGATTCGCTGGCCGATTCCTTCGTAGCGCAGCGCCGAGGTCTGTTCGGATTCCATGACTCCTCGTTATGCAGCCAGAAATGCATCCTTCTTTTTGCTGGAAGGACGGGTCCGCTGTGTCCTCTGTAGCCTCGGGTATCCCATGATTCATTGCAGGTCCAAGCAAGCCGGCTCCTCCGTGATCAGAGGAAAAGGGGAAATGGCGCCCTCGTTAATTTCTCTCCTACAATATTAACTGGCCTCATGTTGCAACCAGCAAAATGTTTTCACACTTTGAGTCGATGGTGGTAGAAGCTCAGATTCTTTCTCTGCAGGGAGGAGACATAATTCTCCCCACCCTGCAAAGATACTCCACAACCTTCCTCCAACCTAATTGGAGGAAGGTTGTGGCGTATATGGGAGATAAAATCTGTGTGTGAATGACTGTAGTGTATAGCGCTTTGGTCAAGTCAGGAGACTTGACCAAAGCGCTATAGAAGTACATGCTATTTACCATTTACCAAAATGCTCCCATACATGCGACCTAAAGGGTGCAGCTGGTTTTTCAAGCTTCTCTCCTCTTGGATGGAACCGGTACTCTCAACGTGAAAATGCAGCTTTATTTATTTATTTTGTTGGGAACATGGAGAGTAATCGTAAGGATCACGGACTAGTAATGATCCGTCGCACCACTAACATAAACCGTTCATCAAACAAGATCTGAGCCAATTTCACCTTAAAAGGGATAAAAGTATCACTGTGAAAGTTGAGCCTTTTGACACGTTTCCCAGCGTGAACTATTGGGGGGTCACCATTTCCCATTGTCTCCACCTGCATTAAGCTCGGTTAGCAGGAACCAGCGTCTCCGAGTTTTCCCTGCAGCAACAGCTTAATACAGAACTAGAAGAACCAGATGCACCTCCTTGGTCTGGCCTCCTGTCTACCACCATCCACTCAAAGTGAAAATGTTTTGCTGGTTGCGACATGAGGCCATTTTGTCACATTATTCTCCCAAGTTAAGCTTGTAAGAGATAAATTACTGAACTGCCTTCTTTTATGGGAATATACCCGTTTTAGAGCCATGACTATCATCTGGAAATAAACGTTGACCTTATTCAACCGGATATAAGAACAATAATAATAAGCTTGGTGGTGGAAGTAAACTCGAAATGCCTGGGAAACCTGTATGAAGCTATGTGCAGAAGAGAAACCAGACTAAGCCCTGAAAAACAGGCCCAACACCATTATATATGAGGGAAGTTGTTGTTTGCAGTAGAACTAGGCCAGACGACGCAGGGAGAGCATAAAGTTTGGGGTTAAAAATAACAAACAATACAGAATTGGAGAATGATAAAAAGGGGTCCCTATGTCCTCCAGCAGTCTAAGCCTATAGCAGCAGAACTATAGAGATAGATCAGGATAACCTGAGTCACTCTAACTAGAAGCTTTATCAAAAATGAAAGTTTTAAGCCTAGCCTTAAAAGTAGACAGGGTGTCTGCCTCACGGACTAAAACTGGTAGTTGGTTCCACAGGAGAGGAGCCTGAGAACTAAAAGATCTGCCTCCCATTCTACTTTTAGAAATTCTAGGAACCACTAGTAAACCTGCAGATTGAGAGCGAAGTGCTCTGTTAGGAACATAAGGAACAATCAGATCTCTGATATCAGATGGAGCTTGGCCATTTAAGGCTTTATATGTGAGAAGGAGGATTTTAAATTCTATTCTGGATTTAACAGGAAGTTAATCTTCAGATAGTGATATAGATTATAGATTTACTGTAGAAATAAACCGATCTGAAGAGTGAAGAACCTGATTTGTTGTGTTTGGTGTCTCTGCAGCTGGATATCGTGGAGTTCATCCCCTCCCTGTTGTACTTCGGTTACACCACCCTGATGGTGCTGTCCTTCTGGCTCCTAACGGGAACCATCGGTTTTTATGCAGCCTACATGTTCATCAGGAAGATCTACGCTGCCGTGAAGATCGACTGAATCCTGCGCTGACGCTCTCCTCCCACTTCTGTTTTTTTTGTCACACTTTTTTTTTTAATGTTTTTAATATTTTTGTTGTTTTTGGTCCAACAAGCACTGACTGACAGAGCAGGGGTTGATCTTCATGATGCAACAGCCCCATCTGCTGGCCACATGGTGGAACAACAAAGAGACAGCAGAGTCAGGCCTGTTGTTTGCATCCCTCCCCCCTCCCCTCCCTGTGTGTGAGGACAGAGGACGTCCTCCTCTGCTGGGACAGCCGCCTCCTCCTGCACATAAACACATCGGGCCAAAGCTTGTTAGAAGATTTTCTTTCCTGTCTTGAAGTTTTCATTTTTTTCCACCTTCAGATCGACGCGGGACTCCGTTTTTCTGCTAATTATCTCCTGAGATGCGTTTTTTGCTGTGATTTCGTCACAGTGACGGTGTCTTGCTCTTTTCACTGATTGTGTTGTGGGGGGGGGTTGGTTTCCACCCAGAGACTTTGTGGGTCATGGTTGTGGTTTTTGTGTAACTGGTGGGGGCTGTTTAACATTGTACTACAGGAGAAGGTTCCATTAAATATATCTATTACTTTTTTACTTTGGTTCTGTGTCCAGTTGGAACCAGTATAACCCACAGCGATGGCGCTCATCTCCGCAGACCGCTCCGCTTCTTCTAAATGTGGGACACGAGCTCCCGGTTCGCCTGAAATGAAGCAAACTGTTTGGACGGAATGGGGAGCAATCATTGGCCGAGCAGCCGGGACGAGCGACTGCATTCAAACAGAACCTCCAGCAGTGTAGCCTTAGCAGCGCAGCGCCTGCAGAACTATGCAGTAATGGAAAACATTCAAAGCTAATATTAAAGGACTCAAAAGAAATCGCAGTAAATCTTAAAAGTTTTTGCACCTTTTTTTATTTTTATCTGTGCTGTATTTCTGGACGTTCCTCCAGTTGTTCTTTTAGCCATTTTCACACATCGATGCTGAGCCTTTTAAGCACATCAAACGATGTCGAAATCTGACCATGTTTCCCAGATCAGGCTTCAATCCTCTGACAGCAGATTTACACGCCGTCAAGATGGTGGTAGGTATGAGAAAAACCGGCTCCCAGCATCGTTTAAGCTGACCTGCAGTAACCCCAGGCTCCTAAAACACATCGGCAGTCCGAGTCGCTTCGTCATCTCGGATCTGTTGGCTTTTCCCCTCTGATGAAAAGACTTTAGGAGTTAAGGACCCCTAAGATGACCTGAAGGATTTTATAGACGTTTGCATCTTTGCTCAGAGGAGAAAGTCGACTGAAGTCGTGGTTTCACCCAGAAGTTATAAAAACGTAATTGTTGTTCCCTTCCTGAGGCTTTCTATGGGACAAACTCTGCCTTTCTGCACCTCACTATTTCCTGAATTTGGCGTAAAAGGAAAAGTTCAAGCCTTTAAACCAGAGTGGTTCCTAGAGGGCCCCTGCAAGGTTTTCCTGCTTCAGCTCAGAAGATTAACAACAATCCTCAGAATCAGCTGTGCTGAAGCTGAGAAACACCGATAACCAGTTAGGACATGCCCGTCCTAAAGAAATCAAAATGTTTGTCAAATTCTTCTTGTGATGTCAAATTAGTTCTATTTAAACCAAGGAAAATGAGCCTAAATCAGTCTGATAATGGAACCAGAATCTCTGTGCTCCGGCTGATCGAAGGCCGACGCCGCTCCTCTCCTGCGGCGGCGAACACGCCAGGAGAGCGTTTTTTCTAAAGGCTCCTGTTTACGGACATGAGCACGGATCAGGTTCTCAGTGTAAATAAGAGCTCTGTACGTGTTAGTTTGGCTGTTTGTGGCTCTGTAACGATTCCAGTCATTGTTTTAGCCAAAAGCATGACGCTCTCTATGAAGGAGCAATGATTTTGTTCTGTTTTTTACTTTTTTCTGTTTCTTTTACAGATTGTCTATAAACAAAATGTACAATGAGACAATAAAGTGATGGAAGATTGAATATGAAGACTGGCTCTGTTATTAACCAAGCAGCTGTAAAGCAGTATGTCGACTTAAAGGAATTATCAATGGATCATTATTGAAACCTAAAACTAATATGTTGGCGGTGATTTAAGGAATTTAGCGTTAATCAGTAAAAAAAATAAATTTTTGTCACGATCACTGAGTCTGGGAGCGGCCATTTTTTCCCAAATATAGTAGCCCCTCCCTCCTGCCATCTTCCAGCAGTGACGTCACGGTGCGGTAAGCCTAGCGCCATTCTCCCCGCTTTCCAAGCTAAATCAATGGGAACTACTAGACACATCTGCAATCAACAACAATTATTGAAGATTTCCAGAGGACTTCACCATTGAAATTCACCAGAGCTATAGTGAAACTGACAATGCCCACGTGCATGGCAGCTGGATGCTGGAATACATCGTGGAAAAGTGAGAAAAAAAAGAGTTATTCCACCTTTCTGATTCCTGATCCTCCACGGACGGGTTGGTCGTTGGATCGCCAACTTGAAGAGGGAGGATTTGCCATCGAACTTCTGGCCAGAGAAAAAACCCGTAATATGTAGCCAACATTTGGAAGAAGAATGTTTTCAAGATGACTTGGATAATAGCGCGTTGTGACAAACACCAGATACAGCACGGGGACTTGATCAACAGCCGATACCGCACCGTGACAATGTCACTAACCAGTAGGTGGCAGTAGTGTTCTTTGACAAACATGGATGCCTCCAGTAAAGCACATTCACATGAAAATTACTCTGAATTAAAAACACTGATCATTTATTGAACAGGATGGAATAATTTCAGATTTAAAGAACTTTTAGAAGTTTGAATAAATTAATTTCAGATCTCCATATTTTTAAAATTACTGGTCAACATTTTAATTATTTTAACAATGAAACTTTTTTTTCCTGATATAATTACACTCACCGGTCACTTTATTAGGTACACCTGTCCAACTGCTCGTTAACACTTAATTTCTAAGCAGCCAATCACATGGCAGCAACTCAGTGCATTTAGGCATGTAGACATGGTCAAGACAATCTCCTGCAGTTCAAACCGAGCATCAGTATGGGGAAGAAAGGTGATTTGAGTGACTTTGAACGTGGCATGATTGTTGGTGCCAGAAGGGCTGGTCTGAGTATTTCAGAAACTGCTGATCTACTGGGATTTTCACACACAACCATCTCTAGGGTTTACAGAGAATGGTCCGAAAAAGAAACAACATCCAGTGAGCGGCAGTTCTGTGGGCGGAAATGCCTTGTTGATGCCAGAGGTCAGAGGAGAATGGCCAGACTGGTTGGAGCTGATAGAAGGGCAACAGTGACTCAAATAACCACCCGTTACAACCAAGGTGGGCAGAAGAGCATCTCTGAACGCACAGTACGTGGAACTTTGAGGCAGATGGGCTACAGCAGCAGAAGACCACACCGGGTGCCACTCCTTTCAGCTAAGAACAGGAAACTGAGGCTACAATTTGCACAAGCTCATCGAAATTGGACAATAGAAGATTGGAAAAACGTTGCCTGGTCTGATGAGTCTCGATTTCTGCTGCGACATTCGGATGGTAGGGTCAGAATTTGGCGTCTTCAACATGAAAGCATGGATCCATCCTGCCTTGTATCAACGGTTCAGGCTGGTGGTGGTGGTGTCATGGTGTGGGGAATATTTTCTTGGCACTCTTTGGGCCCCTTGGTACCAATTGAGCATCGTTGCAAAGCCACAGCCTACCTGAGTATTGTTGCTGACCATGTCCATCCCTTTATGACCACAATGTACCCAACTTCTGATGGCTACTTTCAGCAGGATAATGCGCCATGTCATAAAGCTGGAATCATCTCAGACTGGTTTCTTGAACATGACAATGAGTTCACTGTACTCAAATGGCCTCCACAGTCACCAGATCTCAATCCAATAGAGCATCTTTGGGATGTGGTGGAACGGGAGATTCGCATCATGGATGTGCAGCCGACAAATCTGCGGCAACTGTGTGATGCCATCATGTCAATATGGACCAAACTCCCTGAGGAATGCTTCCAGCACCTTGTTGAATCTATGCCACCAAGAATTGAGGCAGTTCTGAAGGCAAAAGGGGGTCCAACCCGTTACTAGCATGGGGTAGCTAATAAAGTGGCCAGGGAGTGTACATTTTCAGTCAAGCTCATAGATGTCAAAACGGGTAATTAAAATGTGTAAAAATTTCTAGATATATAAAACTTAATTTGTACGAGTATAATGTATTTTTTTTTTACTTTCTAAAATTCAGTTTCTGCAACAAAAATGTGACCAAGCAGAGGAACAGACTGATGTAGAGAACAGCCTGTGATCAGCTGCTTTTCACATTGAGCTATCGGAGCTCATTAAAGCAGCTCAGCTATATGGATAAAAACATAAAACTATTAAAGCCAGTCTGAACTTTTTTTTTGTCGCCAATTCATCAAGTTTAAATGTATTTATATGCGAGTTACTCAGAGGAGCTCCAGTTTTATAAATAAAGTTTATATGATTCTATGTGAATCCCTTTATCCTGAGCTATCTCTATAGTTCTGCTGCTATAGGCTTAGACTGCTGGAGGACATAGGGACCCCTTTTTCATCATTCTGCTTCATTCTATCTCTATTCTCCCACTCTGCAGAATCTGTTAGTTCAATCTCTAACGTTCTGCTCTCTCTGCTTTTTCTCATAGTAGCTTCATCTGGTCTGTTCCTGTTTGGCTGTGACTCCATCCTGGAGAGAAATATCAGCTGTGCTGCTGCCATCAACACCTTTGTTTCTAGATGTTGGAGCTTGGCCTGTTTTCCAGTGTAGTCCTGTTTCTCTGATTGTGACTGGCTGGATATGTTCTCTTCATCCTCTGAGTCGTAGGTTAACACACCTCTTTGCAGTTTCTCTACTGTTACCCTCTCTTTACTCCATCCAGACAGTGTCTTGCCCACGACCAAAATCTAATAAATTAGCAAATATTCCCAAAGGAGTAAATCATGATAATCTAATTAAAATTAAAATAACTCAAATTGGGGAAAAAGTTAAAACAATTAAATGCGGTCTGTTTAACATAAGACCTCTTTCCTCTAAAAGTCTACTAGTTAATGACTTGATTTGTGATAATCACATTGACTTGTTTTGCCTTACAGAAACCTGGCTGCAGCAAGAGGATTATGTGAGCATAAATGAGGCAACTCCTTCAAGCTATTTAAATTTTCACATCCCCAGAAGTTCTGGGCGAGGAGGAGGAGTAGCAACAATCTTCCAGTCTGACTTACTGATTACTCCCAAAACAGTTAATACCTACAACTCTTTTGAACATTTAACCCTTAATTTCCCTCATCCAAATTGCAAAGCAAGAAAACCTCTTCTTTTTGTAACTTTGTGTCGTCCACCAGGTCCTTACTCTGAATTTTTAGATGAGTTTTCAGAGTTCCTTTCTGATTTGATATTAAATACTGACAGGGTCATCATAGTGGGAGATTTTAACATCCATGCTGACATTGAAGGCGATAGCTTAAGAGCAGCCTTTAATGCTATCTTAGACACTATTGGCTTTGTTCAAAATGTGAATAGTCCCACACATTCTCATCTTCATACTTTGGATCTTGTGCTGACATACGGCATAGAATGTGAAGAAATAACAGTATTTCCTCACAACCCTGTCCTCTCTGACCACTTTCCAATAACCTTCAGGATTACTTTAACAGAGTTCTCCTCCCCCAAAAGAAGGTTACATTTTAGTAGATCTTTATATAAATTTTAAAGAATCTGCTTCACTTTCTCTCTGCTCTGTGTCACTGAGCAGTGCTGCAGAGTGCAAAAGCTTAGCTTATTCCCCTTCACAGGTTGATGATTTTGTTGATGGGGTTGCTAGTTCTCTGCGTATTGCCTTAGACAACGCAGCTCCTTTGAAAATGAGAACCGTTAAAAATAGAGAGCTTGCTCCTTGGTTTAATGCAGAGCTGCGCACTTTGAAGCAAAATACTAGGAAACTGGAGAGAAAATATCGCTCCACAGGCCTGCGAGAGTCCTTCCTAGTCTGGAAAAATAGTTTACTGCTGTATAAGAGGACCCTTTGTAAAGTAAGAGCAGCATACTTCTCCTCATTAATAGAGGAAAATAAGAATAATCCTAGATTTCTTGTTAATCCAGTTGCCAAACTCACCCAGAGCCATAGCTCTGTTGAACCGTCCATTCCACCTGCTTTTAGCAGCAACGATTTTATGGGATTCTTTATAAATAAGATCATTAGCAGTCCTCTATCCGTGATTGGTTTGTCTCTGGAGGGTGGGGCAGCATTTGAGGTAGTCATGAAATCTAAACCGGGTTTAGACTGCTTTGATCCAGTTGAACTTTCAGAGTTAGCAAAACTATTGTCTTCATCTAAGCCTTCAACTTGTATGTTAGATCCATTTCCAACCAGGTTATTTAAGGAGGTATTCCCTTTGATCTCCTCCTCCATTTTAGATGTGATTAATCTAATCATATGTACCAAAGGTTGCTGTAATTAAACCTTTACATCTGCATCAGGTAATATTGAAATTATTGGTTGAGCATCAGAAGCTTCTTTCTGTTGTTTAATCCGAGCCTCAGGGACCCAAACAGCAACGAAGCAGAAAAACAGTGGATCAATAAGGAGTCAGTTTTGTTTTTCAAAGTCGGAGTTCTTAGGACTCAGAAGTTTTAGCTGCATAAAACTTTTATCTCTGAGGTATTAACTTACGTTTCAGATTTATTGGAATCCATGGTCACAGAGGCGTAACCAGAAAACATTAATAATGGCGTCCAGGAAATAACCAATGTAGACTGAGGGGTGGCCGAAAGCAGATCGGCTCCAGAACCTCGGTGAATCTCCACTGATCCAACAGGAAAATTAATGAACACAACATCCATATTTTCTAAATAAAGACAAACTATACTTTCCTACAGCCTTTGCTAACAAATAGACGCATATATTTAAACATCCGAGCTTTCTAGATAAGTTATTGTGGATAAAATTCTTTCAGGTTTGAGTTTTGGGGCGAACATCTTTCACTTTGTCATTACTTACCTACTTTTACCAATACTCATTCTGCATAAAACTCATATTTACAAGTACTAATATCTACATAAATTGATTATTTATCTATGACTTCACTGAAGACTCCTTGATGACTATTTTTTTCTTTACCACCTAAAACACAAAATCTAGTTCTGAAAAGAGCATAAATTCCTTATTTATCATCTTTAATGTCAGTATATTAATGTGCATCATTAACCACAGTGTTTCTGTAGCCAAGTAATTGTTGATATATTATGAAAAATTAAAATATTTTGAATATTCCACTTGAGAGTATTACTGCTGCCACCGTCTGTACTAGAGGGGGAAAAAATGGCAGGCCATGGCCGCCCCTGGGCCGCCATCTAGGTCCGCCCCTGCATAGTCAGAGAGTGGAGTTTGTGGAATTTTATCCAAAATCAATCTATTATCTCTTCATAACTTCTACCTGCTAATTCTAGCATGTTAAAGGATAAGATTCCTGTAATGAGCTCCACACACATCAAACCGTTCATTTGGACCCTTTCCAAAAAAAAGGTGAAGTTTTGTAGCTTGCTGAACGGCCCTAAAACCTACGGAAGAGGATTAGGGCCACTGAAAAAAAAAAAAAAGTTAACTGATTTTTTTTTTTTTTTTTCAGTATAGTATGGGAAAAAAGTCAGAATTCTGACTTTAATCTCAGAATTCTGACTTTAATCTCAGAATTCTGACTTTAATCTCAGAATTCGACAAAAAAGTCTGAATTCTGAGAAAAAAGTCAGAATTCTGAGAAAAAAAGTCAGAATTCTGACTTTTTTTCCCATGTTAAACTGAAATAAAATATAAAAATCAGTTAACTTTTTTTTTCCCCAGTGGCCCTAATCCTCTTCCGTAAAAACCAACCCTCCATCCAACTGCTTTAAAAATATCAAACAAACCCAGAAAAAAACTGAGTTAGAAACAGAAAAATCTAAATCAGTTTCCCTCAATGAACACAGGAGTGCAGGTCGGGTATGAAACCAGCGGCTTGTCTTTTAATTATTTCAACATAACACATGAGAAGTCAAAGATACACGGAGCTGTACAACAAGTCAATAGTTCTGCTGTTGTGTTCATCTCTTTGGATCAACCAATAATCATCTGTCACTAATGAACTGCAGGAACGGACTACATGAGCGATTGATGGTTTTCATTTGTTCTTCTGAAGTCTCCCTCCGTGCCAAACAACCCGGCAGGAGAGAAATCCTGTCCAGCCCGTTACTGTTCACCTGTTTACTCCTAAAGGTGGCTGTAGTAAAAAAATAAAAACGGGCTATGTCACCTAACAAGATCCACACAGAGGATGGAATGCACGACTCACATTTAGCTAGAAATATAGAAATCTACATACTGATGGCGTCTGCAGCAGACACAACCCAGATCCAAACTAAAACCAAAACAAAGGAGGGGCAGAAGGAGAAAAAAAAATCATTCAAATCAGCGTTTCTCAGGTTTACAACGATGGATACAATTCCCTTAAAATGTCTTTACTGCACCTACTAGTAAAGAGGAGGAGGGGAAGATAAGTGCATCCCTAGTAGGTGCAGGCTGAGGTATTGGAGCTGCAGCCGAGCGACGCGCCGCGTCTCTGTTCCTGATCGGCTGTTAGCCTGGAACAAAAACTGATCTTATCATTTCTTTTCTATTAAGATAGAAACGATGTTTTTGATGAATGATGACATTAAACAGTTTGGTTTAATTTGACTTTAAAGGTTCAGGAACTTTCTTCAAAGAACCAAAATGTGACTTTATTCATTCTTATAGAATATGAAATACAAACATCCTAAATGGTTCATTGCCTTTTTTCTTCAGTAATTATGACATTTTGATTTCCACCTAAACTAAGTTCAAATTCAAAACCATAATAGTAACAAAATAGATTTTCTGTCTAAATATTAAACCAACAGGATATTAGCAAAAAAGGTTTTTATTTATATGACTGTGTGAATAATTCAGTAATCATCAAAGTGGAAATAATTGTTTCTTAAAAGGCCTCTGGTTCAGTCTGGTTTTTAAAACTCAACAATGAGGATGATGATGATCCAGTTTGGAGTTAAACCGGATCAGAAAATTGGTCTTTTTGGAAAAACGGGATTAGAAAAATCTAATCCCAGCTCTGCAGACACTAAGTGCTTGATTGGGGGAAAACTTCCTGGCTGAGGCTTTTAGCGCTTAGGAACAGAAACGCTGCAGCTGTTTGCTTCACGTTCGGCTGCAGTTTGACTAGATACACTTCAGGAAGAAAAGCAAAATAAAAACAGGAGAGGAGAAGAAGAAGAAACACAGCTGGGGTCTCTTCTGTAGGTTATTAGTGAAAAATATATCAAAAATACTGTTATTCTTTCAGAGAGGAGAAATACACAAATCCTTATAAAGTTTGGACATTAACTAATGGCACATACATACAGGATCAATACAAAATTAAAAACATAAGAACAGCTGAAACATTAAAAGGAAAAAAAAATACTCTTTTTTTTTTAAGTTGAAAGTGCTAGAATTCAGATTAGCTCACAGAAACCCAGGGAGGACAAACTTAATTCACAATAAAAACTTTTCTCTCCTTTCGTTTAAGGATAAAATGAAAATTTGATCCAAAAGTCAAAATGCTCAATGGGAACTGCTACAGACTGGCCGAAAACCAGAAGAGTTTTTCTTTAAGAAGTCTTAAAACTCAACACAAAAAGGAACTAAAATCTCTTTTTTATTTGAATCCTGCTTTTGTTTAACAATAGAGCTTCTATGGAAGGTGCCGACAGCTTTTTATTCAGGATCCATAGAAAATTTGATCAGTTATAAAAATAAGGATTTAATTTTACAATGTGACGTTTTCAGATTGTAATTTGAATTTAAAAATTTTACTTTAACAACAAAGTGAAGCTTTGTAAAATTTTTTTCATCTGAATTATTTCCAATAATATGATGAGCCTTTCTCTCTTAGCCACCCGCTTAAATCCGCGGGACCGTTAGCCGCCCGTTAAAACGCGTGGGACTGTTAGCGGCCCGCTAAAACGCGTGGGACTGTTAGCTGCCCGCTAAAACGCGTGGGGCCGTTAGCCGCCCGCTAAAACGCGTGGGGCCGTTAGCCGCCCGCTAAAACGCGTGGGGCTGTTAGCCACTGGTTAGAATGCACAGGGCTGTTAACCGCCCAGCACAACAAGTTGGGCTGTTAGCCGCCCACAATGATGCACAGCGGTATTAGCCTGCCAGCATAATGCGCAGGGCCGTTAGCCGCCCAGCATAAAGAGCGAGGACGTTAGCTGCCCAGCACAACGAGAGGGGCTGTTAGCCACCCACAATGATGCACAGCGGCATTAGCTGGCCAGCATAATGCATGGGGCCATTAACCGCCCAGCATAAAGAGCGGGTCCATAGCCGCCCACACTGACACAGCCATAGCCGCCTGCTATCGGGTTCCTTTTAAAATGAAAAAATAAAATAAAATTTCGTAATACAATATTGTGCAAATATGTAGTTTCTTCTCCCAAGGTTTTGGTAAGAAAAAAAAAAAAAAATTAAAATGAGGTGATGTGTTGTGTTGTTTTTTTCAAACAGAAAATAATATACGACAAAAAACAAACAAAAAAAACCCAAATACATAACTATAAGCAATACCGCAAGTTATACAGTCAGTCTGTCAGCGTCTTCCTGTTGCTTTGAATGTCAAAGCCCAGGCGGTTGAACCACTGCGTTCTCCTGGAGGCGCCGTGTTTTCAGACGCTTTGACTCTACAGAGCAGCTAAAAAAGGAGGAGAGGAGTAACGACGTGGGGGGGCTGATCAACACTGTGGGTTTGGCTCACTGTCTATGTTACAGGAAATAAAAGGAACTACTGCTGAAATGTTTTAGTGGTCTACAGCTGTCGAACATCACCAGCCTGAAGCAGCAATGTGGGATTTAGCTTAAATGTTCCTGGTTCTGCTTTGGAGGTTCTTCCAGGTGGGAAATGTCGGATTCCCAGACGCTACGAAGCTTAAACATAGCGCCGCGCAAAAACTGTACGAATCTTTACGAAGGAAATAAACTACTAAACATGATCAAGATGAACGTTCAGAATCCGCGGTCGTTTCTGGAACCGAACAAAAAAACACAAGATTTTCTTTACTGCGACTCATTCCTTGATAGTGTGGTCACCGTGGGCAACGCCAACAATTATTGTATTTACAAAATGTGTTTCAGCTTTTAGTGTCACAAAAGTTCACTTCGCTCAAAATGGCGCAACTCAGATTGTGTTTAAAAAAAAGGTTTGTAGGGTAAGAAAACGTTGTTTATGGCAGCTTAAAGTTTCCTACCATAGAAAACTAAATAAAGAAAAACAAAACCCTGTAAGTTTGCAAGTTAAATTCAAAGCGGGCTGTTCTGGGTTCAGCGTGAAGTAACTGTCCTTCCGAAGGGACTGAAACGCCGCATGTCCACCTTAAAACATGGCGCATCAGCGTGAACAGGAGTGGGTGGAGTCTGATCTCAAAGGTGGGAAAACCCGGTCAGCAGAAACCGGTTAGAACCAGATAACGACAGATGTAACAATTAAACGGGTTTTTCCAGACCCTTATGCTGCGTTCACACCAAAGGCGTTATGAGCGTCCAAAACGCAGAAATCTGGACTCTGGTTCAAACTGGTCCAGTTGCTTTGATGCTTCGATGCTCTGGATGTTTATCTGCTCTTTTCTGTAGCTTCCAGCTAGTTGGAAAAATAGTTTTAACATGTTTTAAGCGATAAAGTCCACCCCCAAACATCCTCTGTTCATCAGTTCATCAGGATTATAATCCCACTAAAATCTGCAGTTCTTGTCCTACATAACAATCCATTCTTCCGACTTTATTTAAGCTTTAGAGTTTAACTCCATGATATTTATTTATTTTTCCTCTGCAGAAGCGACGACAGACTGCAGGTAGAGTCTGTCTCCTCCAAAAACTCCTGGATAATCTTTTCTGATTGGTTGAAGCTCCGGCGTCCAGCGGATAAATGATAATTTACTGAACTCCAGCATCGAACGCCCCGAGCCTACGCTGGACCCCTCGACGCCGTCCTCCATAGACCTTCCATTTATATCAGACGCTTTGACGCAGAATGGGCCTGTTGTGAACGCAGCGTTAGAGCAGCCATGTTTTAGAGATGAATTTCGCTGATTCCGTTTTAAAGAAAGTTGAAACCCAACAACCTTGAAAGTTTTTGTCAATATATTAGAAACAAAAATCATAGACTGTCATTCAAACTTGGCTCTGGGAGCTAGCATTCTGGACCTGCCTACTGCGCTGTGATTGGTCCGCTCAGTGAGGCGGAGCCTGACTTACGCCTTTCTGACCACGCTGGGTGGGAACAGCATGGAAAACAAAAAAATCTTTAAAAAAAAACTTCATGAAACACAGCGAATGAATTTAGATGATAAAAAGGAGGCGGTCTGTTATTGACGGTACGGTAATCAGCTGGGAAACCCGTTTCTGTTTTTTGTTTTTTAAATAAAGCGTCAATTTTAGCCACTGTGACCACACTATACCGGAAATACAACTGAACCTACGATTAAATCAAGCTTACTTTGGACTAAAGTTGTTCTTTTTAACAGAATTATTTGTTTAAAATCCTAACAGGCCGTCCAGGTAAACGTCCCTAGATTTGCGTCTACGGCTACGGCTAGCTCTAATCCTAGCTGCCCACTAAGCCGCTAATATTTCCCTTCCAGAGTTTGGATTCTCACACCAAGAGGTTCGGCTTCGACACAGAAAGCTTGAGGGACAAAGAAAATACTTCATCTTTTTCTTAGTCAGAAAATGCAAGATACATACAAATGTAAACCTGCAACACATCAAAAAAAAATAAAACGTCAGCACTTAGTTTTAATACATCTAACTAAAATACACATTTCCATATTTATTCTTGAGATATTTCGTACACTGCAATAACATTCTTAAACACCTGTTTTTACTCATCTGCCTCGAATTCCTTTGTTCTTTTTTTTCGTCCGTTCACATATCCCAGGGTTCATCATTTACCATGACGATACATCTTTTTAAAAGACCGCCTAAAAGATGAGTTTGGAGAATTCCCCCCCTCCTCAAAATAGAGAAATATTCATGTTTAAAAAATGATAAAGGCAGCCAGTAAACTGCTGCAGGGAACGATAACAGGAGGAGAGTCCTGCTGGGGGAGGGACGTCCCCATCGAAGGCGCCGACGCATCCAGAACGCTGAGGCCCGCTGCTGAGGACCTGTTCGTACTCCACAACATTCAGACATTTGCCCCGCCCCTTAAAGCCTGGTTTACGCTCAGAGATCAGGTGGTCTGCGTGTGTCGCAGTTAACGCAGATATGCCCCCATATCTGCGTTAACTGCACCTCTCCAACATTGTAGGTGACCGCAGACAGGAAAGAAAGGAGGCCTCTGATTGGTCAATTCTGCATCCGCTCTACACTTTGCGTATTTGCTGTTTGGTACCTAATTTTTTTTTTTTTTTTGAGTTTTTACAGCACCAGTGGCTCGTTTTTCTGACAGTAGGCTGATAGGAAAGGGGGGTGGTGGGAGACATGCGGGAAAAGACCACAGGCCGGATTCAAACCCGGGTTGGACTAAGGCCTCCGTTCATGGGTCGTACGCACTAACCACTGCTCCACCTGCACACCCAAATCGAAACCTAAATAAGTAATTTTTTCTTAATATAAGTGCATTTGTTCTTGAATTTAGGAGGTTAGTGAGACACTTTGCCAATGGAATAAGACAATTTACATTTAAAATAAGAAAGAACAATTGCATTGTCTGATTTAAAGTGCAAATTATCTAATTATCTTATTTTAAGAGTAAAAAATCTAATTCCAACGGCAAGTCATCTTATTTACCTGCACTAATTAGGGGTAAATACAGTTAATTTAAGAAATGCTGACTTATTTCTAGATAGTTTTTGCAGTGCAGGACGCTAGTTTATAGCTCTGTGCGACGATCTGTTGGTTTGCACCCGAAGCCAAAACACGCTAGCCTGGTGAGACCATCCTGATCTCGCGAGCTTTCAAGGTTTCACTCGCTAATCAGTCTGGAGACTCTCCGTTAAAGAAAATTTGGAGCCGTTCACCAAACGAACGTCCAATCAGCGTTGGCTTTGAGGCGGGTTGAGGTGTGACGCAACGAGAAGCGCGACAGTTCAGTCTAAAGAACATGGCGGCTTCAGCCGATGAAACTAGCGTTAGCGTGGCTGTCGAGCAAGTTTTATCTGAATTACAGAGTATTTCTTCACTGAAAGAAAAAGATGGAAAAGATGTTTTTGCTCTTCTCCCGACTGGTTTCAGCAAGAGTAGCCTGGCTGTTAGTACGTCATATGCTTCGTTGATCTGATTGGTTTATTTGGCCCGTCTATCACCAACATAGGCCAATCAGCTAACCAGTATTTTCGCCCCTTCCTAAAATTCCTTCAACGGAAGGTTTCCAGATGGATATGCGGAGCAAATCCATCTGCCGGAGTCAGGTAAAAAACACGCAGTGCCACGGCTAGTCTTTGGGGAACACTCACGGGTGAACTGCGTGTCGTCCGGCGTTGAATGAGGGGTTGTAGACGGCGAACAAGCTTGTCAAACGGACACCATCAAACCTAGCTAGTTCCTGATTGGCCCTCTGGCGTTGTGGCGTGGAATAACATAGCGCAGACCACGCTTCAATATTGGGCATAAATCAAAAATATCTGCGTCGTAGCTGCGACAAGCTAATTGCGACACACTGCTGTCGGATTATTATTATCAGTTCTTAAGGCTGACGCCAAATTTCTGAGTCATCCCCCTTCACTGCTGTCTGGGACAACGGAGGGATGAGTTAGCGACCCGAAGTAGGCGGTTTAAAGCAGAAAGAACGTCAGTTGGACGTCTTGTCGCTCCGCTCCCGGAATCCTGCAAAGAAGTTTCTCAACTGATTGGGAAGCGGCAGAAGTTATACGGACGGGCCTTAGAGCCGAGAGGAAAAATCCTTCCCCTGGTTTAAAGTTTACACTCGGTTTTGCAAACGTGTCAACTTGTGATTGAACAGAATCCCACGGAGGCTCTGGGATCTCCGGAGCCTTCGTTCGGATCCGTTCAAAGGAGCAGGCGAGAAGTGAAGTGCCTTCGGTTAAACCAAAAAGTGCTTTTCTTGAGAAACGCCGACAGAACGCTGTGGTACGGTTCCATTCGTGTTCGCCGCCCTAAGAGCGGAAAGCGGACGAGTTCGACTGACGGGACTTCTGAGGGAAATGTGATTTCTCCCATGATTAGAAGAGCACTTTGCTTTGGGAGGTGGCGGTTACGTCATCGGATGGACGTCTCTCTTCGTTCCCCCGCTGAGCTCCCTCCTCTCCAAATCGATCTGGATTATCGCGGCTCGTAAAAGATACGACACGTTCTATAAAGTTCTTACGTCGGGGGAAAAGGGAGAACAGAAAACAAGATTTTCACTTCAAACTATATTTTTTTCTGGGTCACAACAAGACAAATAATCTCCACTAAAAATGATGGTAGTTTTTTTTGTTTTTCCATTATTACTTTAAGTATGCAGTACCACGCCTTCAGGCCTACTGATCCTGCCCTCTACTCTACTAAAAAGGGGAAGAAAAAGGGGACGTAAATAAAAAAAACAAAAAAAAACAAGGGTTAATACGTTGTTATATCTATAGAAGGGAGAAAAAGCCCGAATAAAAGCTGCTTCAACTTCTTTTCTGAAATTTTCCTGTTCAAAGGGGTTTCACTTCCTTTTAAGGCTCAATCAGAAGCTATTGTGCGCTAACTTTCATTTAAGGCTTCCAAGTGTTCATTTTCCGATCTATTTTTCAGCTTAATTCTCCGACTTTTCTTTTTCTGTTCAAGATCCCAGCGGAGCGGCGGCGGTCGCCTCGGCCGGGCTGTTCGGGTCACTGAAAGGCCTGGTGGAAGCGAGGCAGCGTGGTGGTGCTACGGCTGGAGCTGAACACTGGTGGAAGTGGGTGCAGGGATCCCAGACCCCCACTGGAGCTCTGCTGCTCCTGAGGTTGAGGTTGCAAAGAGGTAAGAGGCGCCGCGGCGACGGCGGCGGCTGCTGCCGCGGCGGCGTGGGGCTCGGCGGCGTGCAGAGACGAGTTGGAAGAGGAAGAAGTGGAGGAGGTCACAGATGAGGTGTAGCCCATAACCAGTCCTCCTGTGCTCATGGGGGCGCTGTAAGGAGGGAGGTTTAAGGGCAGGAAGCCCAGCAGGTGGGAGAAGTCCATGTTAGCAGCACACAGAGACTCGGCTATCACGGCGGGGCTCTTGGACAGGAGGGGATCCCCGCAGAGTTCATCGGCTAGGCCAGAAGAGGGCTCCAGTCCATCCTTGGGGGGGGAGGCAGCAGCATGGGGCTCTGCAGAGGGAAGCGGGGCGGGCAGGCCGCTCTGCAGGTCCATGAGGAAACTCTCCATCTCCACCTTCAAGGGCTTGTCCAGCAGGTATGAGGTAGATCCCAGCTGGTATTTGGGCGCCGGCTGGGGGGGCTGGTGCTGCTGGGGAGCCACGGGCTGGTGTGGGGGGGAATGGTGGTGGTGGTGATGGTGGTGGTGATGGTGGTGGTGATGGGAGTGCGGATGAATGGATACGGGGGGTTCCATATGGCAGCCCATGCCCATGGCGGCAGACAGGGAATTGGGCATCAGTGGGGGGTGCGGGGGACCCACCCCAGGATTAGGCATGGTCTGCAGATGGTGGGGGTTATACATGCTCATGGGAAAGGCGGCCCCACCGGGGAAGGACTTCCCCATCATGGGCTCCTTGTTGGGCCCCATGCCGCATATCATGGGGCTGAGTTCCTCCTTGATGGAACACTGCGGCGATCCGGCCGTCAGGATGCCCAACATGTCCGGATGCTCCGTCTTTATCTTCAGCAGCTCCTGCGAGTGACTCTTCTTCACGTGCCGCGTCAGGTGGTCTTTCCTGCCGAAGCGCTGGGCGCAGTATTGGCACAGGAAGTCTTTCCGCCCCGTGTGGACCACCATGTGCCGTCTCACGTCCTTCCGCGTGTAGAAGCGGCGGTCGCAGTGGTCGCAGGGGTGTTTCTTCTCCTTGGCCCCGCCTGACGACTTCCCCGAGTGGCTCTTCAGGTGCTCCAGGAGAACGGGCGTGCTTTCGTAATTCTGCATGCACACTTTGCAGGTGAGATCCCCCGCCGTGGCAGAGTGCATGGCCACATGGCGCTTGTATCCCAGCTTGGTGTTGTAGTGCTTCCCACACTCCTCACACTTGAAGGCCTCTTTGTTGGGGTCATGGGTCTGCAGGTGGTTCTTCAGGTGGTCTTTGCGGTGGAACATTTTCTCACAAAACGAACACTGGTGGGTCTTCTGTGGAGAGTGCGTGGCCATATGCCTGTGAAAACAAGGCAAAGATGCTTCAGCGTCATTCGTTCTGCGACTATTAGCCGACAGCAAATAGAAACAAATGATCGGAATTTTTCTCCTTAAATCTACGTTTAACTTTTCTTTTCTAGATGTAAATAAGCAGACTGGATGATAACTCTGGTAAAATAAGAATGACTCGTATTAACTAGGTTTAACCAAATCATCCAATGCTCCCCATATGCATGATGCCACCTCCACCGTGCCTAACAGCTGGTAATAAACAGAACATATTTCATACAGTACAGATTAAAAGTCAATTTTCATAGACATGAATGAGAAGGCGTGTCCAAACTTTTGGTCTGTACTGTATTTCCTGATGGCGAGATGCTTAGAATTCACTTCCAAAACCTACAAACAAAGAGGTGGAAATTTTTAACACTGTTTTCTCTCTAAAACAGATCAATCATTCCTTAAGATGACATAAAAACATCACTTTCCATTTTCCTAACTTTCCTTTGCCGTTTACTGAAATTACTTGTTTCGGGTTTTTTTGGGGGTTTTCCTCTGTTTCAAATAGGGATGCACGATATAATGGGCCCCCTATCGGTATCGGCCTTAAAACTGAATATCGGACATCGGCCACCCCACCGATATTTAACCCGATATTTGATCAGCTTCTGAGTGTCTAAAGTCTAAAAAAAAAATAAAAATACTACTTCTTCTTCTTCCTCAAAAACTTATTTTTTACAGACTTAAAAACTTCTAAAGACGAGGGAAAAAATATTGATACATTAAAATATCCCAATATCTTCATATGCTGATATATTGCCATTTAAAAACACCATATCAATCTCTTTTACTAATGAAATATTGCTATATGTCATCGTTATGCTACGAAATCCCCCGAAAATTCACCAAATGTTGCCATATTTTTATATGTTGATATATTGACGCGGTATCGATCTATTTTACTAAAAAAATCTCACAAGAATTTGCAAAATATCACGAGAGTTTGTAACAGAACGATGAAATTTCACCAGATTTTGAAAGTAAAATAGATCGACACCGCGTTTTTAAAAATCAATTTGATATCAGCTTATGAAAATATATTTGAGTATATTATTTTTCAAAGTGTCAGAAATGGATAACAAAACTGCTATTTTCAATGACTACTTATTTTTGTCCTGCTTTAACATCGGTATCGATATCGGTTATCGGCTACATGAGTTTTAAAATATCGGCATATCGGATATCGGCCAAAATCCCAATATCCTGCATCCCTAGTTTCAACATAAATATATATATTTTTTTAATCTGATTAGAAAAAAGAAAAAAAAACAATTCAGAGAACAAAAATAATAATAAAAAAAAAATCAGTTTTTTCTCATTTGAATGGATAATATTTGCATCATTAGTATTTTGTTGGGTCACCATTTGGACCTTCAGGAACCAGAACTTCTAATGCTTTACTTTTTCCATGACAGACGTCCCACCATGTTCTTATTCAAAGGATGCTGCTCTGTTTCTGGTCTCTCAGGGTCATGGGCGGTTCTAGACAGGGGCCAATGGGGGCCGGTGCCCCTGTAAATCATGTCCTGGCCCCTGTACTGAAGAAATAATGCTTAAAAGAAATTCTAATGATGATCTGCGCTGGAACAGACTTGGTTAATAATAGGTCCTTTGGATCTATTTAATTTTTTTCCTTTACTAATTATTTAAAAACAGTAAGCTGATAGTTTCAGTCGTATTGAGATAGGATCCCATTTTTCATCTGCTAAATGTTTTTTTTTCTAAACAAATAAAAGAAGGTACTCTGATTTTTACAGATGAATTTATCAGTTCTAATTCAGATTTAATAGAAAATGGTCATTTTAACTTAAGTAAATAAATATATAAAATTCCTAAATTATGAAGGTATACTGACGTCATAAGAAATACAATTTTTATTGAACCTAATTGAAAAGAAATTTCCCATCATGCAGCTCTCTTAATATATTTAAATCCCTCGCCCTGTTTTTTATGTCCTGCTTTTCTGGGCCCCCATGAAAATACACTGGCCCCCTCCTGGCCCCCTGGTGCATTTGGTCTAGATCCGCCACTGCTCAGGGTTAAATCTAGAACAGATTTTAAAATCCTCCTTCTCAAATATATTTGAATGCAGCCACTTCCAGTGTGTTAAAGAATTACTGATGATCGCAGTCTTCCAGCTAAACAGCGGCTATACGGCGCTCTGACAGAAACCATCAGCCTCCGTATAACAGCTGCCATTTATTTTCCCAAAATTGTTTTAAATATTTTTGAACTTCGACCCTGATAATTATTCTAACAATAAAAATGGTTTAATTTATTTCTTGAAGTAAAACAAACATCTGAACTGATGTTATTTGATTGGTTATATTTCTGTTCTGCTAACCACCTGTTGGAGCAACGCAGCTATCAGTGAAAAACTGAAAACTACGGCTGGATTTAGGGATGCACGATATCGGGATTTTGGCCGATATCCGATATGCCGATATTTTAAAACTCATGTAGCCGATAACCGATATCGATACCGATGTTAAAGCTGGACAAAAATAAGTAGTCATTGAAAATAGCAGTTTTGTTATCCATTTCTGATGCTTTGAAAAATAATATAGTCAAATATATTTTCATATGCTGATATCAAATAGATTTTTAAAAACGCGGTATCGATCTATTTTACTTTCAAAATCTGGTGAAATTTCATCGTTCTGTTACAAACTCTCGTGATATTTTGCAAATCCTTGTGAGATTTTGTTAGTAAAATAGATCGATACCGCGTCAATATATCAACATATAAAAATATGGCAACATTTGGTGAATTTTCGGGGGATTTCGTAGCATAACGATGACATATAGCAATATTTCATTAGTAAAAGAGATTGATATGGTGTTTTTAAATGGCAATATATCAGCATATGAAGATATTGGGATATTTTAATGTATCAATATTTTTTCCCTCGTCTTTAGAAGTTTTTAAGTCTGTAAAAAATAAGTTTTTGAGGAAGAAGAAGAAGTAGTATTTTAATTTTTTTTTTAGACTTTAGACACTCAGAAGCTGATCAAATATCGGGTTAAATATCGGTGGGGTGGCCGATGTCGGATATTCCGTTTTAAGGCCGATACCGATAGGGGGCCCATTATATCGTGCATCCTTAGCTGGATTTAAACAGCTCAAAGATAAATTAAATCAAACGCGGAACTTTTTTTTCCTTTCAGCTCCTAGAAAATAAATCAAAACTGTTCTTTTCTTTTGAAACAGAAGGAAGAGAGAAGGAGCCACAGATGATTGTTGCATCCAGGCACCCTGAGGCGTCCCTTAAAGCTCTGCAGCTCCTCCAGAGTTCCCCTCAGGGCTCCTCCTGGCTGATGCTCTCTCTAACACCCATCAATAGTGAAACCTCCTCCTCAGTCTGTCATCTTTAGACCTCATTTGCTGAATGAGTTGCCTCTTTTCTTACTGGATCATATGGAGGCTCAGATGTTAACTCAGAAACACTTTTTAAAAGCTGTTTCCTTCTTTTATCAAATAAAACAGAAATGCGCGGCGCTGCAGGTCCATCTATACATGCAGGTCAGTCAGTTTCCTATTGGAGACTGGAGACGAAGGAGGAATTTGGTCCAAACCTGAAGAGTTTGTATTTGGAGCTGAAGGCCTTGGGGCAGTGCGGCTGTGAGCAGTGGAAGGGTTTCTCTCCGGCGTGACTCAAAGCGTGGAGGCGGAGCTTCTCCTGCGAGACGAACAGGGCCCCGCACACCAGACACTCGTTGCCGCTCGCTCTCCCTACTCTCCCTCCTTCCTCGTCCCTCTCTCGCTCTCTCTCCGTCCGTGGCAGCGGGGCGGCGCTCCCAAACAGCTTGGCGGCGGCGCGGCGTCCCTCTTCCTCCGGCGTCAGTGCAGTGATACAGTGTGAGGCATCGGCGGCAGCAGCTGCCATGGCAGCCCTAGAGTGCCGCTGCCATGAAAGTCACGCGCGGCTCCCCCTGCCTCGCAGTCTCAGCGTTGGAAGGTGTCTGGGAAAGGCGACTGGCAGGTCAAAGGTGACGAAACGCTGCATCAAACAAAGTCTGCTGTCAGATCCCAGTTTCTTCCTGAAACTCCACAGATTGGAGGTCAAACTGGAACCAAACTGTACCTGCTGGTCAGAATCCTCAGGTGTGAACCTCCCACCTTACAGCCGCCCGTCGCTCCGTCGTGCTCCGCGCTCCTCACCCCGTCCCAACAGCTGTGGCTGGTGGTGAGTGGGAAACACTGCTCTGCATCTTTACTGTCCTGTAAAAAAGGCAACAGACACAAGTGACGTAAAAATAAGAGAAAAGCATTTGTTTCCAAAAAAAACAAACTAAACACTCTTCACTCTTCATTGATTTATCAAAAGCGTTCGACACTGTCAACCACAATTTACTTGAAGAGAGATTGACCAATATTGGACTCTCTAAACAAGCTGCTGGATGGTTCAGTAATTATCTGACTGATCGATCCCAATGTGTCAAATCAGATCAAATTTGTTCTAGTACATTGTCACTAACTAAAGGAGTGCCCCAAGGCTCCGTTTTGGGGCTTCTACTATTTACTATCTATGTGAACAATGTTGGCCAGGATCTTATAGACACTAACTACCATTTTATGCTGATGATACGGTTTTTTACAGTTTTGGAAAAAACCCTAGTGCGTGTGTCTCTATTTTACAAATTGCTTTTAATTCGGTTCAGCACAGGCTTTTAAAACTAGATCTTTCTTTAAATTCAAATAACACTTAAATGATGTTATTTTCAAAAACAAAGACAAAATTGCAAAATAGCGATCCTCTTATCACCTTGGATGGGTCAGAGATAGAAAGGGTTCAATCTTTTAAATATTTAGGAATTTTAATTGATGAAAGTTTAAATGTCGAACAATTGATTAAGAAACTCAGACTGAAAATTGGCTTCTTCTTCAGGAATAGGCTTTGTTTCTCTTTTAATTAGAAGAAGAGACTGGTAGCTGCAACGTTTTACCCATTCTGGACTATGGTGACCCAATCTATATCAATGCCCCAGATCAAGTTCTAAAATGTTAGACCCAGTTTACTATGATTGATTGGTTTGATTGGTACTGATTGGTTGGTTTACAACGATTTGTAAACCAACCAAATGAGCGCAGCTCATCTAAATATTCATGATCATACCATAAAAGGAAGAAAACCTGTCGTTTGATTCTGGGGCTTTTAACCAGGCTGCATTAGGGCTCATAGAACAGCTACTATGACATTTTCAGCCCAACCAACATCTTTGTTTCTAGATGTTGGAGTTCTGGGTTTCACTACGGCTGCTATGATATTAGCTCAATTAACTCTAAGTAGAACCACACAGAGTTCTTAACAAGTATGAAAAATCCGTTATCAGTGGAGCCCCAATTCAATGAGTCAACATGACAACAGGCAAGAGGAAGAGCCTATTTCTCCCCATTCGAACCAGAGGTTTTAATGAAAAACAAAACAAAATGAGAATGTGTTTAAAAGACAGAGAAACGGCACTACAGCTGCAAAGGAGAGGCAGATGGAGAAGATTGTTGCTCGCGTTAATGCGTACATTTATAAGATGTGGCCTATGGCAGGCCGGTTTTTACATTTAATAAAGCACTCTCCTCTCTGTTGTTCCATTTGTAGATCACTAAAATATGATTCTTCCAGATCAAAATCACGCTCCTAGACTGAACTATCATAATATATATTCTAGATTACATTTTTGCAGACGATTATGAAATTCAGGAAATAAAAAAACAGAAATATACGAGTAAGAATTAAAGGAATAGTACACCCAAAACATGATTAGCCTTCATTTTCTACTCACCCCCATGCTGAACAACACTCTGGAGTACTTTTTTGATATCTCAAATGCATCTGGAGATCTGGGAGGCTTCTTGCTGTCTGCTGACATTCAAATAATGGAGGTCTATGGCGCCCGAGGCAGAAAGGTCCATAAAAGTCCACAAAAAACGTGTCAATATTCCTCCATACTGCTCGTCCAATGTATTCCAAGTGTCCTGAGTGGGTAGCGTCCAGAATTTACTCGAAACAAAGTCATTTAGAATGTTTTTACAGCATAAACAGTAGTGTATAGGATTTCCTGAAAGCGCGTTCACGAGTCTACGGAAACCGCGGCAGACCAAACCAGATGAAAGTGCGCATTCAGCTCGGCAGAGAACTCATGCTCTTCCTCAACACTGAAGTCCTCAGACATTTTTCTTTCGTTGTTTCTTTCTTTGCACAGGTAAACAGCACATTTCTTCTTCTACGCTTGCATTATCGGCAGAGCAGACGCTGAATGCGCACTTTCATCTGGTTTGGTCTGCCGGCTTCCGTAGCGTCGTGAACGCGCATGTGCGCGCTTTCAGGAAATCCTATACACTACTGTTTATGCTCTAAAAACATTCTAAATGACTTCGTTTCGAGTAAATTCTGGACGCTACCCACTCAGGACACTTGGAATACATTGGACGAGCAGTATGGAGGAATATTGACACGTTTTTTGTGGACTTTTATGGACCTTTCTGCCTCGGGCGCCATAGACCTCCATTATTTGAATGTCAGCAGACAGCAAGAAGCCTCCCAGATCTCCAGATGCATTTGAGATATCAAAAAAGTACTCCAGAGTGTTGTTCAGCATGGGGGTGAGTAGAAAATGAAGGCTAATCATGTTTTGGGTGTACTATTCCTTTAAGCTTGACAGACCTAGAAATATTTACACATTTTAAGTGGCCGTTCTGACGTTTATCAGCTTGACTGAATATTTATTAATTAGATCTGAAATACATTTCTTCATTTTCAAAATAATACAAATAGTCTGAAATTAATTCTAGACATCCAGAATGTTTATTCTAGATTTGAAGAATGTTGTTTTGTTTAAAATGGTCATTTTGAGAAGAAAAAAAATTTGTTTTTTCAGATATCAGGAATACACGTTTGTAAAAACATATAAATATCAAAACAGCTTCAGCTTTATAAAACTTTCAGTGAACCTGCTTCTTGAAACAAAGCCTGACTGAGGTTAGCGTCTCTATGTTGCCCTTCAGTCACTCTTAGCGAGCTGGAGCCTTAAGATCTGGTAAAAATAAATCACATAAATCTAGAGCAACATTACACAGATGCTAAATAAAACCACTCACAGAATTTTCTTTAAATATAAATATTTACACACATCTTATATAAAATTACAGTAAATTTTGTTTCCAGTTAAATAAAAAGGCCAATAAAACTTTTATTCTATATTCCATACATTTATTTAGAAATTCTAAATAACCAAAAGCATCTTTTTTTTTTAGATGAATTACCAAAAAAAAAAAACTTTCTGACTGATTACTAAAATAATTATTAGCTGCTGCCCTAAAAACTCTGATGTTTGTTTATTCATTTCTACATGTTTGATTCCAGGTTTTATCAATACATGTTTCCAAAAGCCATTATTACAAAAATACATGTAAATAATTTTAACGCTGCTCAAATTATCCTATTTTTTCCACCGATTACGGTTAAAAAAGAGGGACGAGGTCGATTCAGCTGCCTGGAAATCTAAACGCTGATTTACAGACTGAATCTGGACATTTAGGTCTGAGCTTAGACCAACTTTAGACCTGGAAGAGAGGATGAGATCACTACAGAAATTAAACATTTATGTTAAAGTGCTGCAAGATGCATCAGTTAAAAAGGAGAAAAGCAGCTGCTCTGGTTCTTCTTCCTGTTTCAAGTTGATTCAGTCGCGTTTAATTGAAGAGATGTTTGTAAACTCAGCCAATAGTTTGGATCTTAAGTCGACTCTGGTCCCAAATGTTTCACCTTCTGATCCACAGAGGGTGAAACGTTTGGGACCCTCTGCCTAAGAAAAAGCTCCAACTATGTGACTTAAATAGTTTAAATGTTCAGTTTAACCTACAGGTTACCTCTCTGTCCACTAGAGGGAGCTATTCTGCAAATCTGAAGATTCCTTTATCCTGTTTCCAAAATCCTCAGAGGAAACTTTTCCAGACATTTATGATCAGCTGTAAAGGCTGCTGATCTTTGGAGAGATGAAGAAGCGGCTCTGCAGGCTTCCTACAGCCGAGGCTGCCCTCAACGCCACGCTGCTGGTCATCTTAACAGTTTTAGAATCAAATAATCAAACACCCATTAGCTTGTAACAGAAGGAGCAAACATTGCAAAGAAAAAAGAAAGTAGATCTAGATAAGTCTTTTTTTCTTAAAATTACTGCTTTTGTTTTGATTTGAGGAGGTAATTTTTTTTTTAACTTTTACTGAATATTCACATTTAAAATAAGAAAAAAAAATGGATTTTCTATTCAAGTGCATATCCAATTATTTTAAGATTAAAGAACTAATGACATACCTAAAGATAACTGAAAATATTTTTACTTATTTCTAGATTGTTTTTGCAGTGTGGACGCTCCTCTGCCGGCGATAAGCTAACAGCCGCTAAGTCCAGCCCTGATCCACAGCCAGCAGCTCTGGACGTCTGTCTGCTGGACTCAGATGGCAGCGAGCTGCACCAACACAACATCAAAACCACGTCACCATCGTGTCGATGAGGGGCAGTAAATACTCTGGGATGTCCCCTGAACACATCTGCCTGCTGTCTGATTTCTGTTCAGTCTCAGGTCTCCGTGCACAGAGCATGAAGCATGCATGCAGGTTCACAGCGCAGGGGGCGACATAAATACCTGACCGCCGCCTCCGTCACACATCTACAGCCGGATCAGGAGAAAACGGTTCAAAGGCTGCATAGAGACACCAACAAAACACCCGTTTTATCTAGAGCTTCATTAAAAGGGGCAGAAATCATTGAAGTGATTAGTTTAGGGGTTCAGTAACACAAAGATACACTTCTATCTGCTGCTGCACACTGCCGGTCAGTGGACTGAAAGAAAGCCACTAGAACAGAGAAGGAAATGTGGACACAAACACAAACCAGCTGCTGTTTGATTCTATTCATTTTATTTCTATAGCTCCAATTCCCATCATGTCATCTCAGGTCACTTTCCAGTTCACCAGATCATCCAGTCAGATTGATTCAAAGTTTTCTATCTAAGGAAAACCAGCTGATTGCATCGACTCATTGACTCTTCAGCAATCCCTCACACTAAGCATGCTTGTAGCGACAGTGGAGAGGAAAAATCAGCAGAACCAGGCTCAGAGTGAGCGGCCATCTGCTGAGGCCCACTGGGGTTCAGACTCCAGCAATACTCTTCAGTTTAGAGAAGATTGGGAAAATTTATTGATTTTCTGTTTTTAAAAGAAATACTTAATTTTCTGTTTAGAAATACTGTGGAATTATTATGCTGCTGTGGTATTTCAGATGACAGACCTACAACTGATCTAAATGATGCAAAAAGAAAACTATAAGTTCTGTTTGATGGAACCAACACGTGAAGAACAAATACTAAGACTGTAACATCAGACTGGGATCAATATTTACGACGGAGTATCAGGGCAATTCAGGATGAATGAAAGAAAAAAATAATGTTTTAAATTCACACATTTTCTAGTAAAAAACTAGAAAAATCTCAGATGAGCTGCAAATTTGCAAAAATAAAAACAGCTCAGAAGTTCTCAGCATCTGAAATTTTATTTGAAATTTTTAAGTCAGAAATTTACACAGAAAAAAAACATTAATTTATTATGAAAAACTCAGAAGTTTGGTGAGAATTAAATAAGAAAAATAAAGATCAAGCTTCTCTTTTTGTCTCTAAGCTGTTTGGTATAAAAAATGCATAATTTTATCTGGAAATTAGGTTGGATTTATAGACATAAATCATGCAAAAAAAAACAACAAAAAACAATGAATTGTTCTGAGGGCCCCTAGTTGCCCTCGGGCCCTAAGAAGTGGCTTAGTGGCTTAGGCCGGCCCCAAAGTCACACATTTTCTTTGTCAAATATATTCAATTTAAAAATTTGTTTTTTTTTAACCAAAAATGAAATGCATGTATTTTTTACATATTGATAAATGTATTTAATTCAATAAAAAAAAAAATGAAATGTAATAATGTATATGTAAAAATTACATATTTAAATATAATTGAAACAGGCTGGAGTTGCTCATACAAGAGTCATTAAATTATAAAACGTTATTTCAGCCTTATTTCAACGTTATCAGTAATAATCTAAATAATGCGTTAAAAAAACACATTTAATTATTCAATGTCACTATTTAAAAGGTATATTTTACTATTTAACGGGACATAAATACACTTATTAAAAAAATGAAAGGAACACTTTGTAATCAGAGTATAGCTTTAAGTTAATTAACCTTCTGGGATATTGATTTGGTCAGGTCAGTAGCAGAGCGGGTTGTTAATCAGTTTCAGCTGCTTTGGTGTTAATGAAATTAATAACAGGTGAACCAGAGGGGCAACAATGTGACGACCATCATAGCAGGAATGGTTTCACAGGTGGTGGCCACTGACATTTTTTCCCCTCCTCATCGTTTCTGGCTCCTTTTCACCAGTTTAGCATTTGGCTAGGGTCACTGTCACTACTGTTAGCATGAGGCGCTACCTGGACCCTACAGAGGTTGCACATGCAGTCCAACTCCTCCAGGATGGCACATCAATACGGGCCATTGCCAGAAGGTTTGCTGTGTCTCCCAGCACAATCTCAAGAACATGGAGGAGATTCCAGGAGACAGGCAGTGACTCCAGGAGAGCTGGACAGGGCCGTAGAAGGTCTACAACCCATCAGCAGGACAGGTATCTGCTCCTTTGTGCAAGAAGGAGCAGGAGGAGCACTGCCAGAGCCCTACAGAATGACCTCCGGCAGGCCACTGGTTTGAATGTCTCTGACCAAACAATCAGAAACAGACTCCACGAGGGTGGCCTGAGGGCCCCACGTCCTCTAGTGGGCCCTGTGCTCACTGCCCGGCACCGTGGAGCTTGATTGGCATTTGCCACAGAACACCAGAATTGGCAAGTCGGCCACTGGCGCCCTGTGCTTTTCACAGATGAGAGCAGGTTCACCCTGAGCATGTGACAGACGTGAAAGGGTCTGCAGAAGCCGTGGAGAACGTTATGCTGCCAGTAACATCGTTCAGAATGACCGGTTTGGTGGTGGGTCAGTGATGGTCTGGGGAGGCATATCCATGGAGGGCACAGACCTATACAGGCTAGACAACACCACCCTGACTGCCATTAGGGATCGGGATGAAATCCTTGCACCCATTGTCAGACCCTATGCTGGTGCAGTGGGTCCTGGGTTCCTCCTGGTGCACGACGATGCCCGGCCTCATGTGGTGAGAGTCTGCAGGCAGTTCCTGGAGGATGAAGGAACTGATACCATTGATTGCCCCCCAACGCTCGTCTGACCTAAATCCAATAGAACACCTCTGGGACGTTATGTTTCCATCCATCCGAAGCCGCCAGGTTGCACCTCAGACTGTCCAGGAGCTCAGTGATGCCCTGGTCCAGATCTGGGAGGAGATACCCCAGGACGCCATCTGTCGTCTCATTAGGAGCATGCCCCGACGTTCTCAAGCATGCATACACGCAGGTGGGGGCCACACAAATGACTGAATACCATTTTGAGTTGCTGCAATTGTTAGGAATCCTGTTTATGTGTCTCCGTTTTCCACCACCAGGAGGTGCCCCGTCTTCGCTGTCCCTCCCTGCACACCTTCGGCTCGTTGGATCATTATCTGGAGGAGTATTTGAGCTGTGGACTGTCACTACCTCGACGCCAGAGTGTTTGCCAGTTTTGGGTACTCTAGCCAGGCTGAGTTAAGCTGAGTCTAACTTGTTTTTTGTCTTTGCTCCACGGCAGGAAGCTTTCCTGTTTTACTGGATACCTGGACCTTCTCTCCCCTGGAAGGATAAACCGAGTTACACTGAGCAGGAAAAAACCTCCACATGTTCCGTTTAAGTTCCCATCGGAAATCCGAGTGACAGTCCGCTCCTTTGCTCCTCCGGGTCCTAGGCTGATCAAACCTGTCCGCCCTCCAACGTGTGCACCGAACTCTGGATTCACCACACAGCCTGGATTCAAGGACTAACAAGGCCCCTCTCAAACTTGAGTTCCAAACCACGCTAGATATCAGAGCTTCCAAGATTCCCACAGAACCTGAACTGACCATTGAACTTCTCTTCTCACTTCCAGTTCTGAGTCACCAGCTCACTGAGTTCCAGATCCACTCCTGTAACTCCTTCAATAAACCTGTTAAACTTTTTCCGTGCTCTCTGAGTGGTTTCTCTGCATGTGGCTCAGATTCGTTAAACCAATCGTGACAGCAATGAAATTTTAGCAAATGGACTAGGTGTCTTTGAATGCAGCCCTCTGTAGGTTGATCATTTTCATTTCCATCAAATGATGTGGCATCCTTTGTTCCTAACACATCATCCAATCCATATCAGGATTAACAGCAGGATTTATTTTCCCCATTGAGATCTGATGTGTTTTCTAAGTGGTCATTTAATTATTTTGAGCAGTGTATATAGATATTTATATATATGAACACACACACATATATATAAATAAAGGATGCTGCACTGAACCCTTAAGCTCCCAGGGCTCTGGTGTAGGACCCGAGCTTGGAAAAGAAAAAGGGGCGGGGGACCACCCGCGATAAATGTGGATAGAAATGTGTTCATTTCCAGTCGGCTTCATGTTTTCAAGTTTCCATCAAGCGTTGCATGAAAGAATAAAAACGTTGATTTACTGCCGTAAACATGTCCTCCGTTTCTAATGGAGACGCTTGCTTTAATCGGACTGAACAGATAAATACCTGAATTAACAGTTTTTATGTTCATCAATAATTTACAGAAAGATGTTTAGAGTTTCATTCGTAATAACTTCTGTCAGCCCGGCCAATAAAATCAGGTTAGTTTGAAAAGCTCGTAGTTCCTTTAAGAAGCTCGACTCTGATTCATTCAGAAAGAAAAAAAAAACAAAAACAAAAAAACAAGATGTTCTACTTTCAAAGCTAATAGATTTAATTGGAGAGAAAAAAAAGAATCAGTAATTAGAAACCATGGAAACGGTTATTTGGTTTGGTTTGTAGCAAACTCTAGAACAAATGTAAGAGGTTAAAGGTCACAGAGGCTTTTTAGCTTCTGCTAGCAAACAAACAAACTGGTGCTGGTGTGGAGAGTTAGAGACACAGGGCGCCACTTTCCCCCATCACTACCAGCGCCACTTTCCAACCGTGTCTTTGCTTTCTGTCCTGGATGAAAGAGCTTCCACATTCCTTTCCTGGGGGGTCAGAGGTCAGCTCCTGCACTGCCTGCCTGCCTCGGCTCCCGCATGCTGAGCGCCTGCTGTTAACCCTTTCAATGCCGAACGGCGGCGGGAGCTCTGCAGAGGAGAGCTCTGGAAATCAGGGCAAGGCACGAGTTCCCCGCCGCAGCTACATCAACTACGCCGCTAAATATAGAAAGTGAGTTCTGCGTCCGCGGCTTAGGTGACAAGAGGCGCAGCGGTGGGGGAGGGGGGGTCTGCTGCACAAACATTTCAGCTAAAATATAGGAAATGATTCCTGGTGAACGAGGAAAACTCAGGAGAAGGAAACTGGAAATAAATAAAAAAAAAAAACACATTGTCTTTTTAAATCAACCGTTTCTCCTAAATTCTTTGGCTAGTTTTCCTGTTTTTATACGTGAAGGATTTAAAGAAGCGGTTTGGAGGATTTTAGCCTGAAATCCTTCATATGTTGCAGCAAACAGAAGCTTTTATTTTTTTTTCTCTTTATGCCAAATTTAACACTAATAACCAGAAACACACATTTTTATTTTCTACGTGTTTTTTTTCCTAATAGATAAAACCTCCACTGATGGGAATTCAAACCAAAAGAAGTGGATCTACATTTACCCGAGTGTAAAAAGTTCAGAAAAACATATTTTGATGAATTAATTCATTAATGATCGGGTAGGAAAAGTTTTAAATGATCGTTTTAAGAGGATATAAAGCTAAAACTGCTCCAGATGATTCCTATTTACTGACAAAGGTTCATTTTTAATAAAAAATACAATTTTTATTTCAGCAAATGTTGTTTTTTTAAAGTCTGTGTGCTCCATTAACCAATAAATCAGTCACTAAATTAGGAACTGATTATTTTAATGGTCCAAAAACTACGGAAGAAGATTAGGGCGACTGAAAACAGAAAAAAAAAGTTAACAGATTTTTACATTTTATTTCAGTGTGAGAAAAAAAAGTGACAATTCTGACTTTTTTTTCAGAATTCTGACTTTATTCTTTATTTATACGGCATCAAGCCGTAGCCATGTCTGTTTTATAGAGTAGTTCTCTTGTTTTAATCACCTTCTGCTCTTCCAATAATCAAACAGCATCGGCAGGGACGGAAAAAGTCGCCTAATTCCATCATTTTCCACCAATGTGTTCCTGTTTCTCCCAAACATCTCACATCTATGTCAGTGAAGCTGAGCGCTCCACATCTCTGCCTTCATGGAGCCCATCTACATTAAGATCCACAATTCTGAGTAGGGTTGTACCGCTACTAACATTTTCAACTCGATACCGATACTTAGGAAACTATTTGATACTCTATACCATTTTCGATACCACAAGGATAAAAACAAAGAGCTCAAAATTTAACAGAAATATTTTTACTAATAAAATAAATACAATAAACAATGAGAAGAATATTTTGAAGTTGTATGCTGTGCACAATATCAAGCAAGCTCGATAAAAAAAAAAAAAAAAAAACAGCAAACAAAAATAAATGCTGTGTTCTAAGCAGCTGCATCTATTCCCAAAAAATCTGAAATTGAAAAGAATGTCTAGATGAATGAATGTTTAGGTGCCACTGGTAGTATTACTGGCCTGAATTTTGCTTTTATTTTTATAGCTGTTTATTCTGTTTATTTTCATAGCTTCCGGGGATTTGGCATCATATTTCCGTTGTTGGTCAAACATAGATGTGTTTGATGGTGTTTGGACACAGTTCTACTTCTCTCTGCTTCATGCTGTGACTTCAAGAGCCCTTTTCAGTCACCAACATTTATGTAAATTTATTAATTTTCAATTAACGTAAACTGAAATAATATTCAAAAATCAGTAAACGTTTTATTTTTTCAGTGGCCCTAATCCTGTTCCATAAAAATCCTTCTGAAGGATGGAAGTAAATTAAGTAACTAATGGATGATATAATGATTGTGGGGGGGGTCCACATCAACACATTGACCTGGATCTGAAGCAAGGAAGTTAAGGTTAGCGGGGGCAGCGGGGGGGGGGCCTCCATCAGCTCACTCAGTGCAATAAAACAAAAATCTAATTCAGTTCAAATTCCCAGAAAATTCCTTCAACCAAGAATTATTTTGATGCTTTTGGAACAAAGAAAGAGTTCCCTAACCCATGTTATGTTACTACAGCATTATAACTACACCTTTTCTCACTCTCCACCCCCCCCCCTCAGTTTCATTTCCTCTCCTGATGGGGGGGTCATATGGTGTAAGGACAGCCAGAGGAAGAGTCTCTGCTGCACTAAATGCTCCCCCATCCCGACGGTAACCACGGGCTACATCAGGCCGGGATGTGGCCAGAAGCACTGCCCCGGTGTCCTGCCTAAAAATAGCTGCGGTTGGGATGGGGGGGGGGGGGGTGCAGGGTTCAACTGCCATCAAGAAACACCTTCACTGCAGCACCAGTGGTGGAAAGAAAAAAAAAAGCCTTTCCTACAACTGTCACTCTGTTTTCAGAGCGTCGACTGAGATCCTTTTAAATAGAAACTAAATGAGGAATGTGGCCTTTTGCAGGTTTGTTAACGTTTCCCAGCCCAACTGAACGTCCAGGAGCTTCGCATGCGAGGCTGACCGGACCTGCCGCTCCTAACAAAGACCTTCACTGGCTCCAAAAACAGAAAAAAGAGCTCAGAGGAGGAAGTTTCCTCAGTTTTTTATACTTCCAGATTGCTGCAAAAACAAAAAACTCTGAATAAACTTTCCATGTCAGGAAAAATCTGAAACGCTGTAGAAATTAAAAGGAAAGTCGCAATATTGGTTTAAAATAGTCGCAATTGTCTTTATTAGCAAAATTGTTCCGCCCTAGTTTAGATCGAATCGTCACCTAAATAATATAGATATAAAACAAAACCTCCAGAGTTATCAGGTCTGAAAGCAAACTAAAAAACATAAAATGCTGTTTAGTGGTTTGTAAAGAGCTTCAGATAAATACAGCTGATTTTTAAAATCGCAATTAAATTAAATGAGGGAATAAATTATTGTTTTTGCAGATAATAAAAATAAATCAAACTGTGATTCCTAATTTATGGCCAATTATTACCCGTCTTTAACCTTGATAGATGCATCGTATTCTTGAACTGATTTATGTTGTAATTAAAAGAAGCCAGAGAAACAAAACAGAGATTCTGTGGAGAAATTCCAGATGTTTGTCCATAAATTCAAAGCTTATGAGATGAATTTAAATGGAATCATCTTCCCAATCCTTTCCAGTCGTCCCAACAGGCGAGCAAATAGCTGCTGAAAGGTCGACCTGAAAAGTCGAAAGGTTTTTATTAGATTGGACTAGGGATGGGACGATTTATGAAAACCGTCCGAACCGTTCGGTTCGCGTGTGTTGCGTTCGGTTCATGCCCTGCTCCTTTTTCTCATAGGCGAAGCGTTTACACTCCAGAGCAGAAGGTGGCGGTACTGCGACCAAAGCCAACCACCAGTAGTAAACAAGAAGAAGAAGAAGCGAAGCAGCGTAGCCGGGTGTAGCAGAAAAAAATCAGTTGTTGTGGAGAATTGTGTGGGTATGGCGAGTGGGAAAGAACAGGAGCTGGAAGACGCGCCAGCAGCACTTTATAGGTCTGCTGTATGGGACCACTTTGCATTTAGAGTGACCTACGATGACGGCGGAAAGAAAGTGGTGGATAAAAGTGCAACAGTGTGCAAGCATTGTGCAACACGCTTTGTTTATGCTAACGGCAACATGACCAACATGTCATGCTAACCCCGAAATCCCTCATACTCCGTCAGCGCTCCGCCCCGCTGCGCTCCAGACCGGCTGCTCAAAGCAAAGCCTACAGCCTCCACTGTGGCTCCCGTCCGCTCCGCTCTGAGTTCCTTGGAGATGGTAGAGGGCATGCGCCAGATGATTAAATTCAAAGCAGCAAAACATGAAATGAAATGATCCAGGGTTTCTGCGGATCATTAAAAATAATTACAATTCATTCATTTTTATTAATTTTTTTATTTTTCGGTGTAAGAATCAACATATACCGAACCAAACCGAAAACCATGACTACCAAACCGTGAACCGAAGCGTGGATTTTGTGAACCATTTCACCCCTAATCTGGACCAAAAATGCTGCAAAAAGTGACAAAAACTGGAAAAAGAATCAGAAGCTTCAATAAATCTCTATTTTAGAAAGGCAGCTCCGATAAATGGAAAGTTAATTGAAATCAAATGGATAAAACATGTTTTATCTATAAAATTATATCAGAAACCTTGAATAGATTAGTTTTCTGTAAAGTTTCTGAATTCGACCCTGAACGCATCGTTACATGGTCGTAGTTACCGTACTGCCCTGATCCGATGCTGGACGTGGAGATCGCTCCGACATCAAACTCTGATCTTATCATGTCGGTCTGGAGCTGATTCATCCCAGCAGCACCTGCATTCAATCACCTGCGCCTCTGCTCCAGTCAATCACCATAAAGTCATCATTCCTCTTCAGCCAATCACCTTCATGCCTCCTGCCGGGGCCTGAGCGCCAAAGAGCTGTTAGATCATCAATCTCCCTAACTGCCACTTTTCCTGTGTGTGTGCACTTGTATAGACCATATTTCCAAATTCACCATCACAATGAGGACCAGTTATTTTAAAGTGAGGTAATTATTTCTGGTCCTCACAAGCTATTTTGCTAATGGTTGGGTTTAGAGCTAAGATGTCAGCTGGGTTAGGGTGAGGTATGCATCGGTAATGGTAAGTTTTAGGGTTAGAGCACAGAAAGGGTTTAAAAATGACTGAAAATCAATGGAAGTAAACACATGGTCCTCACTACATATAGCAGAACAAACGTGTGTGTGTGTGTGTGGGGGGGATAATACTTATACTCTGCTGCTAATAATAATACTCTGCTGGAGGTTCCTTCCTGTTTAAAGGGAGTTCTTCCTCTCCACTGTCGCTACAAGCATGCTTAGTGTGAGGGATTGCTGAAGAGTCAATGAGTCGATGCAATCAGCTGGTTTTCCTTAGATAGAAAACTTTGAATCAATCTGTCTGGATGATCTGGTTGAATCGTCTCTATAAAGTGACCTGAGATGACATGATGTGAATTGGAGCTATAGAAATAAACTGAATAGAACTGAAAGTTGTGGTTCCTCCAGTCAGACGGCCATGTTTCCATTATCTGTTCTAGGTTGTGTCCCTCTCTTCTTGTCCCTTTTCTTCTTGTTTTCCTCTCTATGTTTTGTACTCAGCTGACTTTTCATGCTGTCTCTAAAGGAATGAAAGATTTTTTCCAAGCACTAAGCTCACTTAGCTGATTGCTCCTTCCTGTGTTTCCAAAAAGGCCAAAGTAAATAACCCAGTCCTTCTTTTCACTGTAGACAAGCCATGATCTGCTTATCTGTTCTCCATTTTTCATTTGGATGAAATAATAGCTGCATGAATCATGACAGCAGACAAGATAGAGGAGAGCAGGAGGCGGGGTTACCAATCTACTCGCTCTGGAGAGCAGAGTTCGCTGCTTTTAGATGTTGTCTCCAAAGTCTCCAGTAGCAGAAAAAAGTCTCTAGATTTGGCGCTAGGAGCTTTTTAGAAATCAAAGTGCTAGAGGGGTCTGAAAAGTGGCTAAATATAGCGACTAAAGCGCTAAGTTGGCAACACTGTTCTTTGCATGGTTTGTTTTCAAATGGTTTGCTGCTGTCTGTTTGGACCTTTCTGAACATGTGCAGCAAATGGACTGATCCAATATGGTGGACACTGAAGGGGGGGCTCTGAACAGAGTTTTATGGGCCCCCAGGATGCCATCTTTGTTCTAATAGATTTTCTTCTGGTTTTACTCTTATCAAACTATATTTGATAATTTTTTTATGGTTTGATATATTTTGAAGTGAAAAATATTGATGGGAGAAATGTTTAAGGGAGCAAATCCTGTTTCCATGTCTAGTTGCATCCTGTGTGTCTGTTAATGTAATTCCCTGTCAACTTTATGAAGGTTTTAGATTCAATTTGCTCCCACTAGAACAAACTAATTCCTTTATAGTTCATTAAAAGATTTGACTTTGATTAATCAGGAGAAAGTGTTCATCTGTGAACAAAAACAGTCATCTGATTGTTCTAGACGGATGATTTGCAGATCGGTGCTGATCCCAGAGTGATAGTTATTCATTTATAGGCCTGGAACTAATGAATATTTTGCAAAATGATTCATTTTTCGATTATATTCCGATTAATCAACTGATAATCGGATAGCCAAAGGTTCCTTAAAGAAGATGTTTTACGAAATCAAATCAGGAGAAACTAAAACTCTTCAACTTCAGGCGTTCTGGATTAATAACTAAACCTGAAGTTTAGGACCTTAAATAAAATATTATAGCATTATAAAAACTACCTGACCTGATTCCCACAGCGGGGTTCATATCTTAGAATAAGTCAGAATTACGATCAAACTTATGAAAAACAACTTCAGATTACAGCCAGAGGCGTAAAGTTACAAAGTACAAAAAATACTTGGCTACCTTACCTATCTATACTTTACTATAGTTCGGAAAACTTTTTCCTTCTAATCCTCACATTTAAAAAATAGACTCGTTAGGTTTGTTTCATTTAAGCTCGTTTTCATTCTGGCCTGTTGGTGTTTAAAAAACATAAAAACCATCATTAGTTTCATCCGGACAATTAATTTCTTAATGGTTGGACTCGGTGCTGCCCCAACTTATTGCTCACCACAAACCAAAATACACAGTTTTTCCAGATGATGCAAAGTTAAATGTGACGCTGTTACCATTAGTTATAAAACTAAGAAAATAAAGTCTAAGGAAGTTATCATTTGTAGAAAAATGTTCCTTTAATACAGTAGAGCAGTAAAGCTTCTGGCATTAACAGTTTATCCTGCATTACTTTTATTTTTATAAAATGTAAAATTTAAAAAAATGTAATGTAAAACGTAATATAAAAATGGTATTTTTACTGGAGTAAAAATTTGAAGTTGATCCTCTAACTTGAATAAAATGTTTTAAACAGCAGGATTTAAACTGGAGTAATAAACATTAGACACCTCTGGCCAAATCAACAGATATACAACCAACTAATTGAAACAAATGAAAATCATAAACTTGCATCAAGCAATCAGCTCATTTTTTAGCTTGATCTGTTCCAACAGCGGTCAGTGAGTCAGAAAGGGAAAAATTAACTCCTACTAGTAAAATCTTACTCAGCTCTACGGCGCTGCTTTGACATGAACAAAGTTTAGAGTTTAAGAGTCAAACGTTGGTATTTTAGCATCAGTGGACACACAGCCAGTTTTTCCTCTCCACTGTCGCTACAAGCATGCTTGGTGTGATGATCTGGTTGAATTTCAAAGTGCCTTCAGATCACATGTGTTGTAAATTGGTGCTATAGAAATAAACTGAATTGAATTATTGTAGCACACATACTTCCCATCACCAGGACTTCCACCTCAACATGCAGGAAAAATCATTTCAGAGTCTAAATTCCTACATTTTCCAGGTGAGGATCCCCCTAGACTCCCCCTTACGCCGCATAAAGCCTAAAGATGTGATCCACCAAGGTGGACACCCTATGAAATATTCCTACCTAAAAGCCTCCAATCACTCCTCCCACTTTGAGCCGACGAAGCTCCAGCTGAGTCCAATCAGAAGCAGGAAGAGCTTTGTCCCTCAGCAGCATTTAAAACGTACAAAGAATCGTACAAAGAATCGTACAAAGAATCGAGAAACAGAGATGAATACATCTGGAAACAGGAATATGGAATAAACCAAAACAATTGGTACAAATAGCTGCATCCACCTTTAATGGCGGATCTACCCTTTAATCTTATTTATATTGGTGAAATACGTCAATGTGAAGTTTTATTTTTCTCAAGTTAGGCCAAACTCTCCCTCCTTCCTCTCCCTCTGCCTCCTGCTGCGGTTACCGCAGACGACAAACACTCGGGCGGCACCTGCCAAAATAAGCGCCGCATGCGTGCATGTTAATCCAACCCGGCGTTACGCCGCAGCTCTCCCCGACACAAACCACATCCCCACCCTGCGCCATGTTCGAGATCCGAAGCGTCACCGTCACAATCAGAGCGACTCATAATTAGCTTCAGTCTCTGCTCAGACAGACATCTGGAAAACACACATCTGTCTGGAAGAGACCAATTAGAAAATCAAACCAGGATCGTCTCCCTCTCAGATAATTGGCTGACAAAACCAGAGGTTGGTTGTAATAAAAGCGTCTTTCCAGGTGACTGTCTATTGGCATCATCAACAGTTTCCTAAAAAAAAGGCCCCAAAGTGGCCCCAGAAAAATCTAAACTTCAGGAGATAGTAGGTGAATAAATCCTGGATTTATATATTTAGTTTAGCTAAATAGACGGAAAACTGTCAAGAACTTTAGTGCATTTTGCGTTAAGTGCTTTAAATGCAAAGATTTTGATTATTACATAATTCTAAGGTTTAGGACTAAAACAATCAATTGAATTAATAACTGAATTAATGCAGGGTTCCTACAGCATAAGGCAAGTTAAATTCAAGACTTTTTAAGACTTTTTAATGCCACTCGAAATAAAAATTGAAGACCAAATTCACAAGAAACACAAGAAAAACCTGCTTGCGACAACTTAACCCAAAGGTTTATTTTAACATAAACCACTGCACTAATGTTTCACATTTTGAAAAGCTTCCCATACAGGAAGAAAGCTAAAAACACACAGATGACGGATATATTTGAACAATTATTCAACTGAATTCACAAACTTTGTTTTAGCAGGGAACAAAACAAATCAGTTTTAAAGCCCCAACATAACCAGTGCTAAGTCTTTTTTGCAGCTATTTTTCTTTGTATGGTTTTCTTAGTATGTTTGATTTGGTGATAAGTGGAGGCGTTGCAGAGACAAGGGTGGAACTAAACTGACTCCATTTAGACGCTTTGTGTTTCGTGCTTCGCATGTGCGACTCCACTGCCTTAATTCCCATCGTTCTGAGCTTGAATGACTTCTTGCATAAATCCACTGAGCCTCATGTACACTATATTGCCAAAAGTATTTGCTCACCCATCCAAATTATTGGAATCAGGTGTTCCAATCACTTCCATGGCCACAGGTGTATAAATTCAAGCACCTAGGCATGCAGACTGTTTTTACAAACATTTGTGAAAGAATGGGTCGCTCTCAGGAGCTCAGTGAATTCCAGCGTGGAACTGTGATAGGATGCCACCTGTGCAACAAATCCAGTCGTGAAATTTCCTCGCTCCTAAATATTCCACAGTCAACTGTCAGCTGTATTATAAGAAAATGGAAGTGTTTGGGAACGACAGCAACTCAGCCACGAAGTGGTAGGCCACGTAAACTGACGGAGCGGGGTCAGCGGATGCTGACGCGCATAGTGCGAAGAGGTCGCCAACTTTCTGCAGAGTCAATCACTACAGACCTCCAAACTTCATGTGGCCTTCAGATTAGCTCAAGAACAGTGCGCAGAGAGCTTCATGGAATGGGTTTCCATGGTCGAGCAGCTGCATCCAAGCCATACATCACCAAGTGCAATGCAAAGCGTCGGATGCGGTGGTGTAAAGCACGCCGCCACTGGACTCTAGAGCAGTGGAGACGCGTTCTCTGGAGTGACGAATCGCGCTTCTCCATCTGGCAATCTGATGGACGGGTCTGGGTTTGGCGGTTGCCAGGAGAACGGTACTTGTCTGACTGCATTGTGCCAAGTGTAAAGTTTGGTGGAGGGGGGATTATGGTGTGGGGTTGTTTTTCAGGAGCTGGGCTTGGCCCCTTAGTTCCAGTGAAAGGAACTCTGAATGCTTCAGCATACCAAGACATTTTGGACAATTCCATGCTCCCAACTTTGTGGGAACAGTTTGGAGCTGGCCCCTTCCTCTTCCAACATGACTGTGCACCAGTGCACAAAGCAAGGTCCATAAAGACATGGATGACAGAGTCTGGTGTGGATGAACTTGACTGGCCTGCACAGAGTCCTGACCTCAACCCGATAGAACACCTTTGGGATGAATTAGAGCGGAGACTGAGAGCCAGGCCTTCTCGTCCAACATCAGTGTGCGACCTCACAAATGCGCTTCTGGAAGAATGGTCAAAAATTCCCATAAACACACTCCTAAACCTTGTGGACAGCCTTCCCAGAAGAGTTGAAGCTGTTCTAGCTGCAAAGGGTGGACCGACGTCATATTGAACCCTATGGATTAGGAACGGGATGTCACTTAAGCTCATATGTGAGTCAAGGCAGGTGAGCAAATACTTTTGGCAATATAGTGTATGTTCCCTGGTTTTAGCCATGGAGGAAACTCTTGGCTGGAGACAATTTTGGTTACATTTACACTTGATCATATTTTCCAGACAAAAAGTTAATGGAGCATCTCCCAAATGTCCGGGCAGCAACAACGCTTTTATTGGTTCCGCTATCGGGAAAAAAAAATAATCCTATTTATGTTTTAAAAATTAAGACCTACGAAAGACTGATTTAAGACATTTTAATACCAATTAAGGCCTTAGTTTTATTTTGAAGAATTCAATGCCTTTTAAGACTTTTTAAGGACCCGCGGGAACCCTGTAATGGTCAATTGATTTGGTAAACTACAGGTGCTGGTCATAAAATTAGAATATCATGAAAAAGTAGATTGATTTCAGTAATTCCATTTAAAAAGTGAAACTTGTATATTATATTCATACATTACATACAAACTCATATATTTCAGATGTTTATTTTGTTTAATTTTGATGATTACAAATGACAACAAATGAAAATCTCAAATTCATCATATCAGAAAATTAGAATATTACTGAAGACCAATAAAAACAAAGGATTTATAGAAATGTTGGCCAACTGAAAAGTATGAACATGAAAAGTATGAGCATGTACAGCACTCAGTATTTAGTTGGGCCTCCTTTGGCCTGTATTACTGCAGCAATGCGGCGTGGCATGGAGTCGATCAGTCTGTGGCACTGCTCAGGTGTTATGATAGCCCAGGTTGCTCTAATAGTGGCTTTTAGCTCTTCTGAATTGTTGGGTCTGGTGTATTGCATCTTCTTCTTCACAATACCCCATAGATTTTCTATGGGGTTAAGGTCAGGAGAGTTTGCTGGCCAATTAAGAACAGGAATACCATGGTCCTTCAACCAGGTACTGGTAGCTTTGGCACTGTGTGCAGGTGCCAAGTCCTGTTGGAAAATGAAATCTGCATCTCCAAAAAGTTGGTCAGCTGCAGGAAGCATGAAGTGCTCTAAAACTTCCTGGTATGTGGCTGCGTTGACCCTGGACCTCAGAAAACACAATGGACCAACACCAGCAGATGACATGGCACCCCAAACCATCACTGACTGTGGAAACTTTACACTGGACTTCAAGCAACGTGGATGAAGTGCCTCTCTTCTTTTCCTCCAGACTCTGGGACCTTGATTTCCAAAGGAAATGCAAAATTTACTTTCATCAGAGAACATGACTTTGGACCACTCACCAGCAGTCCAGTCCTGTTTCTCTTTAGCCCAGGCAAGACGCTTCTGACGCTGTCTGTGGTTCAAGAGTGGCTTGACACAAGGAATGCGACAGCAGAAACCCATGTCTTTCATACGTCTGTGTGTGGTGGTTCTTAAAGCACTCACTCCAGCTGCAGTCCACTCTTTGTGAATCTCCCCCACATTTTTGAATGGGTTTTGTTTCACAATCCTCTCCAGGGTGCGGTTATCTCTCTTGCTTGTACACTTTTTTCGACCACATCTTTTCCTTCCCTTCGCCTCTCTATTAATGTGCTTGGACACTGAGCTCTGTGAACAGCCAGCCTCTTTAGCGATGACCTTTTGTGTCTTGCCCTCCTTGTGCAAGGTGTCGATGGTCATCTTTTGGACAACTGTCAAGTCAGCAGTCTTCCCCATGATTGTGTAGCCTATAGAACTAGACTGAAAGACCATTTAAAGGCTTTTGCAGGTGGTTTGAGTTAATTAGCTGATTAGAGTGTGGCACCAGGGGCCATCAATTTTGAACCTTTTCACAATATTCTAATTTTCTGATATGATGAATTTGAGATTTTCATTTGTTGTCATTTGTAATCATCAAAATTAAACAAAATAAACATCTGAAATATATGAGTTTGTATGTAATGTATGAATATAATATACAAGTTTCACTTTTTAAATGGAATTACTGAAATCAATCTACTTTTTCATGATATTCTAATTTTATGACCAGCACCTGTAATCAATAACTACTATACAGAAAAATTTTATCTGTCTATAAATATTATTTACCAGATCCTCCTCAGGCGGCAGTTTGAAAACAAATAAAAATGGCAAATTATTTATCTCGTAACCCTAATCGAGATTTATCAATTAGCAAAATCATATTATATTAGGGCTGCAACTAACGATTATTCTGCAAATTGATTAATCTGTTGATTATTGTTTTGATTAATCGATTAATAATCGGATAATCAAAGGTTCCTTTAGGAAGATTTTTTTAATCTTATATCTAATAAAACAGGTAAAACTAAAACTTTTCTATCTGAGTAGTTTTGAATTATAGAGCAGAATGACTGATTTTTTTTTTAATCCCAAATGCAAAATGTTTTTTTTTTATATAATCTTGGTATAATTCCTGTTCTAAGTGTGTTAATGATTAATGAATGAGTGGATCCATCCATCCATGGCGGAGTTGCTCTGTAGCTCCAGCAGTCTATGGCCTCCTCCACCCTGGACAGGTCGCCAGTCTGTTGCAGCAATCTCACAATATTAACAATAAAAAATCTGTTGCTGCAGGACTTTAAAACCAACTGTTTTAGGTAAAAAAAAAAAAGGGAAATAAACTAAAAATAAAGGTTAGGGTGAGGACGATAAAACAAGGCCTAGAAACAAAATGGTGCAGTAATACTGGTCATACAGCTATTCCTGCTGATCCAGCTTCAGCTTCATTATTAAGCCATCTGAAACGTCTACAATGCTTTTACTTTGAAGTCCAGGTACCAAGGTGAAGACGGGAAACACAGAGGTTGCCAAGGGAACGGTTGCCGGTTTTATAGTGGTGAACTTGTTCACTTCAACACCGAGATAAACTGTCAGTCAAACTAATTCTGGTGATTAAACTGAAGACATCATATAAAGCTAAATATTATCTCTCTGACATCATCTTAAGCACCTGCTAAAGGTAACCTAACCCTCTAATCACTTTTTGTTTCCAAGTGAAAAAAAATCAAACAAAAAAAAAGAAAAACTAGCAGAGTCAGATCTTTGAAAGATAATGGTTTCCTTTTCCCAAAGCGTGGAGCGTTTATCTTCTGGCTGGAGAAAACAGGATGTGTGCTGCAGAGGGTCTGGGGGGGGAAGCCCTTCTGGCGGGGAGTCCTGGCCGTGACACGGAGCTCAGCAGCAGCTGGAGATGTGGGCGCCATGCCAGCGGGCCCAACGCCAACCGCCTTCAGCTTCACTGCCGCTCTCTTTTCTTGCTCAGTCATGTTTAAAGAGCTCAGCTCCGACAGACACAACAAACATGCAGACTTTTTCAGCCACCGGCCTCCTGACGCTGGATGCTGGATCCCTCCTCACAGAGCATCTCTGGTCGGACTAAACCGATCGCTGTTATCGAGCAGAGAAACATTCACCTGTGCAGCAGACGTGTTGACATTATGACCATCTGCTTATTAGCAGGAGCAGCTAATGTTAACGCAGACGAATCAGCTGCTCTTCTACAAATGATTCCTCTCTATTAAACCCTTAGGGCAGAGCTAAAACCAGAGGAATATTCCCAGGAACCCTGCCTTACAGCATCCAAACACCCCCCATCCAGGTTCACATAGAAGATGCTGCTCTACAGGCACATGGAAGGTGTGCACACCGCCTTTGAGATCTTAAAAGGGTCATAGAATGCAAAGCAAGTTTCCATTGCCATAGATGAATAATAATAGTTCAGTGGATGAAAAGGACGTACAGAAGTTCAAACCATCAACACCTCCTTTCTCTGCAAATCTCACTATTCTAAACTTCCACCATAAAACAGGCGAATCCAAACGAAGCATCAAGTTGACTTAAACCCTTATTTGGTTCTGGACTTTTGTCACTTTTAAAAGCAGGAAGAAGGAAACAAACAAAAAAAGGTGGTGAACCTCCATCCAATACGGGCCCGGTTCTACAGGCAGGCTACGCACTGATGCACAAACAGCCAGCGACCGGTGCAGCTCGTGGTCTGAGCCAGTCCGTCCGCCCACCGCCTCTCTCCCATTCAGATGGGGTCAGCAACAAACAATCTCTAAGTTTGGCAACGTCAGCTCAGCTTAAAACAACAGGCATTGTTTGCCCGGCTTTTGCTCACAGAAATCTATAGGTTCCAATGGAGCCACTGCCATTTTACGGTTTGTTTTTTTTTCCTACTGCTAATTTTCCTCTTTGTTTCTTGTTTTGACGAACGCCTGAACTCACCGCATCCTGAGAAAAATACCCACGGTGAGAGGAGAGGAGTTCACCGGGATGATGGGAATATTTATATACTATGTGGCTGAAGCGTAAACTTGTAAAAATGCTATTCTTGTGTAAAAGGGGTCTTGAAAATGAACGTGGGGGTGGGGGGCTGCATTCCTTAGATGTTTTTAGAAACCTGATCGTGTTCCTTAAATCAGAGGCTGCAGAAACCTAAAAACAGGCGACAGAAGGCAAGAAAAAGGAAAATACATCAAAATAAAAGCAGCTGGAGAAAAGTTTGCTTTCTGCTGGCAGCCTCTGCACTTTAGTTCACTGATTTTCACCAATTATTGTTCTTCACTATATTTCAGACGAAATAAATATTCTACACATAGAATCTAAGCAGAACAGGAGAAAAAACAGGCTATAAATGTGTGTTGACCATTCCTGCTGTTGGGAGGCAGATTTCTCTAAACGTGGTCAATATGATTTCAGAGACTAAATGCATTTGGCTGAAATTATTGGATCAAACTGCCTCAAATGATCAGATGGATTTGATCACATATTTAGTCATTTATTGAACCATTTTAAGGAGCTCCATCATGCAAATTCAACTTTCTGAGCTTTGTTGTATGTCAGAATGTATATAAAGCTCTATTCATGCAGGTCGGAGGAATCCTGGTGAATGCTGCCCTCTGAGCAGCAGCCCCTCCCTGCCTGGAAACGAGCGGCCATCTCCGTCCAGCGTGCTTTCAGTCTGTAGACTCCAGGTTTCTAACAGGTTAACGATTCATTCAACGATCAGTTCATTACAGTCGATCCGATTAATCATTTCAGTCTCCATTTAATTGATTTTTTTTAACACTTCTGGTTGAATTTTGTTCGGCTGGGCTCAGCAGTCCAGCCTTAAACAAAAAAAAAAAGAAGGATGGTGGAATTTTCTGTTTTTGAAAGCATCCATAGCCTAATTAGTAAAGTCTATTAACCTAAAGCAATATGCATTGTCTGGTTGTTACCTGTTAGGTACGTCGGCCATTGACCTTGACCAAGGCACCTTACAGTAGAACTGAAGTCAGTCCCTGGACTGGAATGGCTATCACTGCCCCTACATAGTTAGCATGTCTATCACTGCCCCTACAGAGTTAGCATGGCTATCACTGCCCCTACAGAGTTAGCATGGCTATCACTGCCCATACATAGCATGGCTATCACTGCTCCTACATGGTTAGCATGGCTATCACTGCCTCTACATGGTTAGCATGGCTATCACTGCCCCTACAGAGTTAGCATGGCTATCACTGCCCCTACAGAGTTAGCATGGCTATCACTGCCCCTACATAGTTAGCAGGGCTATCACTGCCCATACATAGCATGGCTATCACTGCTCCTACATGGTTAGCATGGCTATCACTGCCCCTACATAGTTAGCAGGGCTATCACTGCCCATACATAGCATGGCTATCACTGCTCCTACATAGTTAGCATGGCTATCACTGCTCCTACATAGTTAGCATGGCTATCACTGCTCCTACATGGTTAGCATGGCTATCACTGCCCCAACAGAGTTAGCATGGCTATCACTGCTCCTACATGGTTAGCATGGCTATCACTGCCCCAACAGAGTTAGCATGGCTAGCACTGCCCCTACAGAGTTAGCATGGCTAGCACTGCCCCTACAGAGTTAGCATGGCTAGCACTGCCCCTACAGAGTTAGCATGGCTAGCACTGCCCCTACAGAGTTAGCATGGCTATCACTGCTCCTACATGGTTAGCATGGCTATCACTGCCCCAACAGAGTTAGCATGGCTAGCACTGCCCCTACAGAGTTAGCATGGCTAGCACTGCCCCTACAGAGTTAGCATGGCTAGCACTGCCCCTACATAGTTAGCATGACTATCACTGCCCCTAAAAAGTTAGCTTGGCTATCACTGCCCCTACTGAGTTAGCATGGCTAGCACTGCTGCTACACAGTTAGCATGGCTATCACTGCCCCTACATAGTTAGCATGGCTAAACTATTTTGGTATGTGGTGAGCAACAAGTTGGGGCAGCACTGAGTCCAACCACAAAGAAATTAGTTCTCTGGATGGAACTAATTATTTTTATGGTTTTTATATTTTTAATTTTCAATGATTAATATTTTAAATAATGAAAATGAGCTTAAATGAAACAAAACTAATGAGTCTATATTAAAATGTGAGGAGAAGTAAAAAGCCGGTTTTGCTTTAAATTGATCCAAAAAGTAAATAGATTAGACAAAAATCAACCGGATAATCTGTGGCATCTAAACCGATACAGCAAACTATGTTTGGATTACATCACAGCGGATTATTTTATGATCAGTCCTGCTCTCACAGCATCAGTTGGATTCAATATACCAAAGTATCAACGGCTTGTTTTCTCTGTTATAAAGCTTTAATAAAGTGCCTGATGGCAATAAAGCTGATTCATTGTTTATTTTTTTCTTAAACATTTATTTCATAAAACATCAAACCCTGGCTAGTTGCACAGTTTAATGTAGCCGCAGATCCAGGCGGATTTCCATATCATTACGGTCTGGGCTGCAGAACAACAAGAACCGCCATGAATAACAGTTTCTGCAGGCGGAGACCCACAGCTCAACGCCACCGGGCAGCCATGAGCCCAGCCGGGTAAAAACCACATCTGATTGGCAATGTTTCCCACCCTGACAGCACATCGGGTTACCCAGGGACTGCATTGCCTGTCCAGGCTCAGCAGCGGAGCGCAGCCTGCGATCCAGCACTGCATACAGGACTCCGACGCTGACCTCCAGCCTTCACGCCCGGCCGCTGCAGCACGCTGCCAACCCAACCCAACCCATCCTGTGAATCCTGCGCTCATTGAGCCAGAAAAAAGGAAGAAATACGGACATTTTCTATGTACCAAACTGAACGATTGTTGTTCTCTACTTAAAAAAACACTTTAGATTTTAAAATGGAAAAACTTTCTCTTCTTTTAAATGTTTTTATTTAAAAATTTAATGAATAACAAGGATGCATAAGAACCTCATTTTATTTCAGTGTTAAATTCTGTTTAAATTAACAGGTTATAATTAAAAATGTCTCCGGACCTTTACTGGTTGATGATTTTCTTTATTCAGACCGGCTGATTGTTAGCTGGTTACCTCTGATCTAATGTGTTTCTGTTAAAGTTAAAGCTCATTAAAAAAGGATCAAATATTGAGTAAAAGCCTCAGTATTGATGCCCGTAAAGCCGTTCCTATGTAACGCCATTGGACGCCATCCGTTTGTGAGGTCCAACTAGTGAGTTCCCTGCACAAATCCTAGTTTTTCATTTTTTGTAGTGTTTCAGAACAGCCATCTACTGATTCCTGCCTTCATCCTGTTCAGGCATCATATCACTACGAGGTCAAAAACCATGAGTGGTTGATGTGTCAGCTTTTATTTTTCCCTCCAACATCACATGTTGCCCTGACCAGCACGTCACAAGGCAAAAAAAACGCGACACGTAGCTCTCAGAGGCCCCTCCCTAAACTATAGCACATTCAGACCAACCACCCCAACCAGGGAAGGACTGGCCACTGGGAGCACTGGGACATTTCCAGGTGGCCAGGACTAATGCCTCCATTTAGGTCACACTTGATTTTTAAATGAACAATGAATCCTGTTTGTGCTTTTTACCCAGGTATCTGCTTTGCTGAAGGAGCCACACACTGAGCAGTAGTCTCCACCCTATGGGTGGCCATTTATCGAATATACTCGACACATCTCGAGTTTTCCCACGAACAATAGTAAAAATGACTCCATCGCAGCCATTGAGAACAAATTCTCATGACGACATTAATCCGTCTGCATCTACTTCATTGAGTTTTATTTTTCCCACACACTTTGAATGCATCATAAACCCCTCCTCCAAACAGGATATTTTTCTGCGCAGCATGCATGCACACTACAGCAAACTAATGCTCTGCTCGAAAACCTAGGACGCATCCTTAGAAGGCCAGATTCGAAGGCCGATTACGTCATAGAGCGGCACCGAGGTCTGGTCGGATTCCAAGAGTCCTCGTTATGCGGCCTTAAAATGCGTCCTTCTTTTTGCCTAATTTGAAGGACGGGTCCGATGTATCCTCGGTATTCTTGGACATCCCAGGATTCATTGCGAGACCAAGCAAGCCGTGATTTGCTTGTGACCTGGCCCCGAACATTGGTGCAAATTGAAAGTTCAGTTTAATATAATCCAGTCTGTGAATAGTTCCGTCTGAAATGAATGAAAATAGTTGTTTTAATGGTTATAGAGTCAGATATGTGGCGGTAATGTTTGGTTTATCTAAAGGTTTTTTATCCGTTACTGTGTAAATGGGTTTGGCTGTAATTTAAGGACAGATTCTAATAGATCTGCAGGGTGGGAACTATAAATCTGATAGGAGTTTTATCTTTTTATTGCTGTTTTGCACAATATGCTAAACTTCGTATTTTTTGTTGTTTAATATTAGAGATTTAGCAGATATATTTTTATATAAAATCCCTTTATTGTCCCACAATGGGCAAATTTACAGCAGCAGAAAGATTATTGAAAATGGTCACACAAATGTGGACCTTAGAAAAATGTATAAGAATAACATAATAGGGAAGAGTTAAAATATAAACAATACAATACTGTAAAGTGTTTTAACAATATAAAACTGGAGAATTAATAACCAATATGCAGCTATGGACATTTTTACAATAATGGATATTTGAAAATAGCAGCAGCATCAGAGATGTGCAGAAAGACAGCAGCAGGTTATTTAACTGACTAAGGTTTCTATCATTACATTTGATTTGATTTGTTCCTGCCCCCGCTGGTTGGAACATTTATTCCACTCTGGATTCTCATCAGTCTTTGTTCACTTTACAATAAAAAAGAAATAAATACACAAACTTCTGTATTCATTCTTTTCCTGCTTTGTGTGTCAACTTTCACGGTTGCTAAGCAACAGAGCATACGGCGGTAAAACCCGCTGAAGGGTAGACCTGGTCGAATTCACAGCCTAAACTCTTCCGGTCTCCTTATTTTCAAGGACTTCGAAGGATCCAGTCTAGGTAGACCGCGTCCTTGGAGGATCCAGTCTAGGTAGACCGCGTCCTTGGAGGATCCAGTCTAGGTAGACCGCGTCCTTGGAGGATCCAGTCTAGGTAGACCGCGTCCTTGGAGGATCCAGTCTAGGTAGACCGCGTCCTTGGAGGATCCAGTCTAGGTAGACCGCGTCCTTGGAGGATCCAGTCTAGGTAGACCGCGTCCTTGGAGGATCCAGTCTAGGTAGACCGCGTCCTTGGAGGATCCAGTCTAGGTAGACCGCGTCCTTGGAGGATGCAGCCCAGGTTTTCGAATAGAGCCTAAATATGGCGACAGCAGGTGCTTCAGCTAAGTTATATTTACGGCAGCAGGTTGGATTTTCACGCAGAGGACGTCGAACTAAAGGTGCTAATTTGTAAGAAAAGCATTGCTGCAAAAGGCAGGATTACAGATTTATTCCACAAACTAAAAAGTCATCGGCTGCAAGATGAAGAGTGTTGTAAACGCTGCATGTCAGCGTTTCCCTGCACACCAGTTAAAATGTTCAATCAGCTGTGAAGCCGTTTGAAAAAACGATCCCATATGAGGGAAACAGGAAGAGATGGAGGGAAATCACAGACGTTATTTATGTTGACGTTATTTAAAGTTTTTGGATGCTTTAATACCTCTGACGCAATGTGGTCTTCTTCAGAGGTTTTTTCTCAAATGTATAACTTTTTGTGCGTCTTTAAAATTCAGCGCTAATAGATGGCAGATGATATTGCTCTAATTTTTGGACATTCATTCCGCATTTTTTTTTTTATTATTATGCACAAAAGAGCCCTTATTTATTTTGAATTTTATTTATTTTTGTGTGTTTTTGCTTTGTTTCCTGTTTTGTTGCTGGGATCTTATTAAAGGTCTAATTCTGACACCCAAAGACATCATGGGGGAGAAAAGCTTTGAGATGGTTAAAATTAAATAAAATTTTAAAAACAAAAGATTTAAATGCCTCAGCAGATGGCCGCCCACACTGAGCCTGGTTCTGCTGGAGGTTTCTTCCTGTTCAAAGGGAGTTTTTCCTCTCTACTGTCGCTACAAGCATGCTTAGTGTGAGGGATTGCTGAAGAGTCGATGCAATCAGCTGGTTTTCCTTGGAAAGAAAACTTTGAATCAATCTGACTGGATGATCTGGTGAACTGGAAAGTGAGCTGAGATGACATGATGTGAATTGGAGCTATAGAAATAAACTGAATAGAATTAAAATGAGTAAATCAGTGCAATTTTGTGCAGTTTGTTTTTGAAGGTAATTTAAGGAAATCATGATATATATCATGTATCGCGATATAGCCCAAAAAATATTGTGTTATTAGATTTTCCTCATATCGCCCCGCCCTACTCCATCCTCTCTTCTTTCTCCAAGTCTGCCACAGAGACACATGGCAGGTTTAAGCTGGAGTGAGATGGAAAGAAAGTCAAGAAAAAGGGAGGAATGGGGAGAACAAAAAGGAGAAAGAACTTCTTGCAAAATGCTGTGAAATAATATTGGGGAGCAGGTAAGACATAAAAACTAGTTAGTAAAGTGAAAATGAAAACTGCTTCATAGATTAAAATGCACATTTTAGATCATGGTTGGAGCAGCACTGGCGCTGGCTGTCAGGGAGGAGGGGGACAGCGGCAGTGAGGAGACGGAGCAGGAGATTTCAGGATAAAACTTGGACGTTATTTCAGACATGCACAACCAAACACGTCTGTATTAGACTGGTTTGAAATGTTTGTCACCTCACAAACAACTACAGGTGCTTGGCTCCAGGTACTCAGAGATTCACTTCCAAACAGAAACCCCACATTCATATCTTCAGGTAACACAGAGTACATGTCAGACTTAATAATATTACTTTAGCGATAGTTTCAAGGTGTTTATTTATTGTATATCTCGTACCGTGTCTTTCGGTTGTGCTGCAGACTGAAAATATTTTGTCATTGTCTCCTTTCTATCTCTTCTTTCTTTCATCTATTCTCTTTTTTTCCTTTTTTCCTTTTTCTTCTTCTGTTTTTCTGCTCTACTTACATTGCAGTGTCCATATAAACTGTAAAACTCCCTGCATAATTGTAATAAAGCAATTTATATGCATGAAACAAGTGGAGCAGTATGGCAATTGCTATATTGCTCCACTTGTGAAAGTAAAATCTGTTGGGCTCTTTTTGGCATCAAGACAATTATTCTTATTGCCACATTGCCAGACAGGACACTGTAAAAAAAAAAAAAGAAAAAAAAAAGAATGGTTTGAAATGGGCTCAGCCAGTGGGAGGGAGAACGGCGCTCCAGGAAATCAAAATTACTTTTTTAAACAAGCAGAAATGTATGAATGAAAATGCAAATCATGGCTTAAGTATGTGAAGTATGCATGCTATATGCTGCATATGTAAATCCTATAAAAAAAAAAAAAAATACATTAGAAATATTAAAGAAAGACAGACGGGCAGTTAAACTTTTGGACGGAACCAGTACCTGTGGTTCTGGGTGGTGGTGAAGGATGGAGGGGGTGTGTGAGGCTAATGGGGTTAATTCTAGTCCAACAGCTTCATAGCGTAAAGCCTGAAGCTGTGACCGTTCAGCTCCACAGACGTTTACTTCCCTGATTTTACAGTTTATGGTTCTGCTTTGAGAGGCTGCTGATAATCTGCTGGCAAAGCAGCAGCTTTAGGAGACGTTTGGAATCAAAGGAAGCGTGTCCCAGTAACTGTTTAGTCTACATTCTCAATAGATTTCATTTATGATAATCCTTAACAATCAATTTACAAAAATAGATTATTTAGCATCTTTTTCAATCGGTTAGTTAGCTTCTTCCCAGAGTAAAATCTGACTGCAGCTCATGATAAAGGATCAATTCAGGAGTCTGAAAAAATTGGAGAATCCTTTGCAAAACGGAGCATTTAATCATCTGAATGATCTTGGACATGATGTCCTCTGATAAGATCAGCCTCATGGCGCCGTGATGCAGAGATAGTGAGCGCTGCAGCTGGTGTGACGGCGAATAAGCAGGGCTCTGTTAAACAGGGTACTTAGAAAGCACAGGTGAGACAAATATAAAGCTGTTCTAAATAAAAACACAACGTCAACACAAAGGTAATAATGACGATACAAGCTACTTTAAATGACCGTTAGAAACCTGCCTTAGGTTTTATCTGGTTGATTTACTTCTTTTATTCATCGGCTCTGCCGTTTCCACTGAAAGGTTTAGGTTTCAGTCGGCGGTAAAATGGCGAACAGATCGTCCTGCATCCTGGACCAAACTGCCTCCAATACGAGAGGAAAAACGGGACAAAAAACTGCTTCATCATCCTTTAAAAAAAGGATGAATTAAGAATATCATAGAACTGATTCTGGTAGGTTTGGTGAAGAGATGTTAAGATGACTGGTTGCACATTCTGCACTAATAGAGGAAATCTGATTAAACAGACCTAAAGTGGTCAGACGTGTCACATAAGGCAGGCTGTGTGCTTCGGCATAAAGTTAAAGTTATTATTTTCCCCCTAAGTTGTGATTCTCTTTCGATTTTTCTTGTGCATCAAACATGAGAACGAGTTCTTCTGCAGGGTTTCTTGTTTTCATGGCATTAAATGTTCCCCTTGGAAGGAAAACGTCTAGCTGGAATATAAGGATCCGTCGCTGGAATTCTCTCCTCCTTAGTTTCAGCACATTACTGCCACCTAAAGGGCTGGAGTGGGAAATTTACTCTTCTACTCTATAAAGCAAATTAGTTCCATTACAACATCTTATTGTTTTAAAAATAGAAATTGGAAAAAAAAATGCAATCCAGAATTTTGTTTTTTTTAAATACCCTCGAAAAAAGTTTTATCAGATTTTCTTTTTTTATATTTTGTTCCCATATTTAATTTCTTCAAATTGTATTTTCAGTAGGGCTGCAACTAACCATTATTTTCCAAATTGATTCATTTGTAGATTAATCAATTTGTTGTAAAAGTTGTCCTAACCCTTTATTCAATTAATAATTGGATAGAAAAATGTTCCTTAAAGAACATCCATCCATTTTCTAACAAATTCATCCCTACTGGGGTGGCGAGGGGTGCAGGTCCCCATCTCCAGCTGTCGGGAGGCGGGGTCCAGAGACAAACAGGACAAACAACCATTCACACTCAGATCTAAGGAGAATTTAGAGAATTAACCCAACAGTCATGTTTTTGGACAGTGGGAGGAAGCTGGAGTACCCAGAGAGAACCATCGCATGCTCAGGGAGAACATGCAAACTCCATGCAGAAAGACCCCGGGCCGGGAATCGAACCAGGAACCTTCTATCTGCAAGGCACTACCCACCGCACCTCTGCCTTAGAAAATGTTCTTTATGAAATTAAATCAGGTGAAACTGAAACTTTTCCACTTGAGGAGTTCTGATAGAGCAGATTGACAGACGAAAAAGATTTTTATCTTAAAGGTTTTGTTATAATTCCTGCTCTCAGTGGGTCGCTCTGTCAGCTAAAGGTTTGTTTTAAAGTCTCTATGGTTTATTTAATGATTAAACAATTATTAAATTAGTTGATTATTTCAATAATCGATTAATCTCATTAATTGTTTCAGCCTAATTTTCCAGATGTATTCTTTAAATTTTTTTGTCACAGATTTTATACTTTCAATTTCTGTTTCAGGGTGAATTTTACGAGTTACTTTTTACCAGCTTACATTAAACTGATCGCATTCTGTTCACTTTAAGAAAATTCTGCTAAAAAAAAAAAATCAGAGAAAACTGAAATTTTTCAACATTGCATTTTTCATTTATAGAACTTAGTTTGCTACAACAATGGAAAAAACTTCTCTGCTATGAGGAAATTAAATTTGAAAAAATATCATTATATTTATAAAACTTGTCCAGCCGTGATTTTCCACCAAGCGGTTAATGGTTTTATCACGCCCGCCGACAGGGGCGGAAATCTGGGTCAGTTGTCTCGGGTCAAGGGCAGAGGGGGACCCTGGACCAGCCCCCTCCTTTTCTTTTTGTAAATGTTTGCAAAGAAATATAGTTTTATATTTCAGGTACTATTTTCCTATTATGACTTTCTTCTGATCATCCACTGCAGTCTGAGGGAAGGACTCACCTATGGAAGAAAAACAGTCTCATTGGAATCACCCTCTTTTTTAACACCAAATTTTAAACACTGATTTTTTTTAGACATTGAATTCCTTACACTCAATTTTATCAGGTAAAAAATCACCAGAAAAAAAATCAGCTGCAAAAAAATTCAGCAGCAAAAGTGTCGGCCTTTTGGTGAACTCAAGCCAAAGCAATCTACACTCGATAGAGTCGAGCAGCTTCTAGCCAATGAAATTAGCTCATTTGGTCACGTGACAACAGCTGCGCTCAGCGCTGTTCCCGGCTGAATGAGATTTTTTTTTTGTTTAACAGAATTACAAAATGTCAGTTAGCTACTAACAGACAGCTATTAGAGTTTTTCCTCTTATCAGACTGGGTCAAACAACTGAGCCAATCACAGCACGGCACGAACCGGCCACTGGCCGAAATGAAGAGGAAAAAAAGTTTGCCGTTTACTGTTTTTCTTCCATACTCACCCGGCTATTCCCTCTTTCAGTGGTTAAGCTGCTTATGCAGCTACTTTAAAGTTTATCAAGCTGCTATAGATGCGCTGCAGGTAGAGACAAGAAGTTTCTCCCCTACTTCCTGGTTCAGGCAGCTCCTGAGTACCATCGCAGGAACAGCTTAACTCTGGAACGCTCTAGCCTGCAGAAAGTCTGCAGGCAGTCATAGCATGTTAGCGCTCTGACGGTGCAAAAAAAACTCTGTAGTTCCTCCTTTCTTTCTCTGCTGGATGAAGCCAGAATTAAGACCCCAGACTGGAAGGTATCGTTAAGAGGCTGCAATGTTTTTGACTTTGACCAACGTGAATACCAGACGCGTCCACAGCTGCACCGGCGCCGCAGTGGACGTGAATAAATTCAACATTTTGTGCAAAAGTCTAAACATGTCACACGAGCAGGAGTCTACAGGTGCTGGTCATAAAATTAGAATATCATGAAAAAGTAGATTGATTTCAGTAATTCCATTTAAAAAGTGAAACTTGTATATTATATTCATACATTACATACAAACTCATATATTTCAGATGTTTATTTTGTTTAATTTTGATGATTACAAATGACAACAAATGAAAATCTCAAATTCATCATATCAGAAAATTAGAATATTACTGAAGACCAATAAAAACAAAGGATTTATAGAAATGTTGGCCAACTGAAAAGTATGAACATGAAAAGTATGAGCATGTACAGCACTCAGTATTTAGTTGGGCCTCCTTTGGCCTGTATTACTGCAGCAATGCGGCGTGGCATGGAGTCGATCAGTCTGTGGCACTGCTCAGGTGTTATGATAGCCCAGGTTGCTCTAATAGTGGCTTTTAGCTCTTCTGAATTGTTGGGTCTGGTGTATTGCATCTTCTTCTTCACAATACCCCATAGATTTTCTATGGGGTTAAGGTCAGGAGAGTTTGCTGGCCAATTAAGAACAGGGATACCATGGTCCTTCAACCAGGTACTGGTAGCTTTGGCACTGTGTGCAGGTGCCAAGTCCTGTTGGAAAATGAAATCTGCATCTCCAAAAAGTTGGTCAGCTGCAGGAAGCATGAAGTGCTCTAAAACTTCCTGGTATGTGGCTGCGTTGACCCTGGACCTCAGAAAACACAATGGACCAACACCAGCAGATGACATGGCACCCCAAACCGTCACTGACTGTGGAAACTTTACACTGGACTTCAAGCAACGTGGATGAAGTGCCTCTCTTCTTTTCCTCCAGACTCTGGGACCTTGATTTCCAAAGGAAATGCAAAATTTACTTTCATCAGAGAACATGACTTTGGACCACTCACCAGCAGTCCAGTCCTGTTTCTCTTTAGCCCAGGCAAGACGCTTCTGACGCTGTCTGTGGTTCAAGAGTGGCTTGACACAAGGAATGCGACAGCAGAAACCCATGTCTTTCATACGTCTGTGTGTGGTGGTTCTTGAAGCACTCACTCCAGCTGCAGTCCACTCTTTGTGAATCTCCCCCACATTTTTGAAGGGGTTTTGTTTCACAATCCTCTCCAGGGTGCGGTTATCTCTCTTGCTTGTACACTTTTTTCGACCACATCTTTTCCTTCCCTTCGCCTCTCTATTAATGTGCTTGGACACTGAGCTCTGTGAACAGCCAGCCTCTTTAGCGATGACCTTTTGTGTCTTGCCCTCCTTGTGCAAGGTGTCGATGGTCGTCTTTTGGACAACTGTCAAGTCAGCAGTCTTCCCCATGATTGTGTAGCCTATAGAACTAGACTGAAAGACCATTTAAAGGCTTTTGCAGGGGGTTTGAGTTAATTAGCTGATTAGAGTGTGGCACCAGGGGCCATCAATTTTGAACCTTTTCACAATATTCTAATTTTCTGATATGATGAATTTGAGATTTTCATTTGTTGTCATTTGTAATCATCAAAATTAAACAAAATAAACATCTGAAATATATGAGTTTGTATGTAATGTATGAATATAATATACAAGTTTCACTTTTTAAATGGAATTACTGAAATCAATCTACTTTTTCATGATATTCTAATTTTATGACCAGCACCTGTATAAATGGGATCAGTTGTGATGGCTGAAGGTTTCTTCCTGTTCAAAGGGAGTTTTTCCTCTCCACTGTCGCTACAAGCATGCTTAGTGTGAGGGATTGCTGAAGAGTCAATGAGTCGATGCAATCAAGACACTGATGTGAATCAGCGCTATAGAAATGAACTGAATTCACTTGATTGGAAAAGGTATGGAAAACCAAAACTGCCACATATTCAACAAATAAAATAAGTGGCTAGATTTCTATTTGTAAATGTAAATATATCAATGTTACTTCATGCATTAAATTAGCTAAATACTTTTTATACTAAATAAATAAAGACTTAGATATTTTTCATGTATTTAATTTACTATTGCATCCATATATTTTAATGCATATAGAAAGGGTCACTAAAAAAGTCAAATTCTAACCATGATTTCATTCAAAGACTTATTAATCAAGACTTTATATAAAATAGGGAAAGGGGGGGGGGGGGGGGGGGGGGGGGGGTATAGCCTGATATTTTGCCCAGCTAAGGCTGTCAGCTGGGTTTCATATTTAAAGGATCACTAAGTCGTGCCGATTTGGGATTAAAAGCTCGCCACAGAAACTATCCTCTACTCAATCAGATTAAAGGAATGAACCAATGACGGTCTGAAGAAAGTCAGGTGCTGAAGCTGCGTTGATTAGGGGTGTGGGAAAATTTGTTTTGGCAATATAATGTGATTTTTGGCTGCCTCGTATACCATCTTTCAGTTCCTAGTAGGGATGGAACGGTTTCTGAAAACCGTCCGAACCGTTCGGTTCGACTGTCTCGGTTCGGTTCGCGTGTGTTGCGTTCGGTTCATGCGCTGCTCCTTTTTCTCATAGGCGAAGCGTTTACACTCCAGAGCAGAAGGTGGCGGTACTGCGACCAAAGCCAACCACCAGTAGTAAACAAGAAGAAGAAGAAGCGAAGCAGCGTAGCCGGGTGTAGCAGAAAAAAATCAGTTGTTGTGGAGAATTGTGTGGGTATGGCGAGTGGGAAAGAACAGGAGTTGGAAGACGCGCCAGCAGCACTTTATAGGTCTGCTGTATGGGACCACTTTGCATTTAGAGTGACCTACGATGACGGCGGGAAGAAAGCTGTGGATAAAAGTGCAACAGTGTGCAAGCATTGTGCAACACGTTTTGTTTATGCTAACAGCAACACGACCAACATGTCAGGCTAACCCCGAAATCCCTCATACTCCGTCAGCGCTCCGCCCCGCTGCGCTCCAGACCGGCTGCTCAAAGCAAAGCCTGCAGCCTCCACTGTGGCTCCCGTCCGCTCCGCTCTGAGTTCCTTGGAGATCGTAGAGAGCATGCGCCAGATGATTAAATTCAAAGCAGCAAAAGATGCGGAAATGATCCAGGGTTTCCGCGGATCATTTAAAATAATTACAATTCATTAATTTTTTTAGATTTTTTTCATTAATTTCATAATTTTTTTTTTTTTCGGTGTAACAATAAACATATACCGAACCGAACCAAACCGTGGATTTTGTAAACCGTTCCACCCCTAGTTCCTAGTATTGTTTTTTATTTTTTTAATAAAACATTTTTACCTAAATCTGAGGGAAAATGGGCTACCTAAGTACCGCCACTGGCTGATGGCGCCCTGGAGCCCTGCTGCTGTAGTGTCTGACTCAAACACCAAACAACATGGATACCAAAACACCCAAATGATCAATATCTTCTGGTGAACCTATGCAGAGATTGCTTTTTATCTACACATTTAACTTTGATAGCAGGAAGAATATCGCAATAAATGGTGATGTTGCAATAAAGTGATAATATCGTACCTTGAACCGAGCAATCCAATACTCACCCCTAGTGTTGATGGGTTTTTTTAGCAATCTTTTGGCAGAAGTCGATCATAACAAAAAAAAAAAAAAGATGAGCACATGTTTTTTTTTCTTTCCAGGGAAATGATAGAGCCAGCCTTCAGTCTATTCACTCCGTGTCCGTAGCTAAAGGCTTAACAGCTGCAGAGTAACCATGACACTGCTGGATTCTTTGGTAGCTCTATGGAGCATCAACAGCAGAGAAATTAATTTAGACCATTTTATTAATCACACCAGGGGTAATTCATCTGATTAGCACATATTTAAATCCCAGATCAAAGAGGTTTCTAGAATTTCCTTCTTTCATCTGAGGAATATTGCAAAAATGAGCAATCTCCTGTCCAGGGGTGATGCTGAGAAACTAGTCCATGCATTTGTTACTTCAAGGCTGGACTATTGTAATTCTTTACTATCAGGAAGTCCACAAACTGTAGTTAAAAGCCTTCAGCTGATCCAAAATGCTGCAGCCAGAGTTCTGATGAAAATGAAAAAGAGAGATCATATCTCTCCTATCCTGGCTTCTCTTCATTGGCTTCCTGTTAAATCCAGAATAGAATTTAAAATCCTCCTTCTCACATATAAAGCCTTAAATGGCCAAGCTCCATCTGATATCAGAGATCTGATTGTTCCTTATGTTCCTAACAGAGCACTTCGCTCTCAATCTGCAGGTTTACTAGTGGTTCCTAGAATTTCTAAAAGTAGAATGGGAGGCAGATCTTTTAGTTCTCAGGCTCCTCTCCTGTGGAACCAACTAACAGTTTTAGTCCGTGAGGCAGACACCCTGTCTACTTTTAAGGCTAGGCTTAAAACTTTCATTTTTGATAAAGCTTATAGTTAGAGTGGCTCAGGTTATCCTGATCTATCTCTATAGTTCTGCTGCTATAGGCTTAGACTTTTGGAGGACATAGGGACCCCTTCTTCATCATATCTCTATTCTCCCACTCTACAGAATCTGTTAGTTCAATCTCTAACGTTCTGCTCTCTCTGCTTTTTCTCATAGTAGCTTCATCTGGTCTGTTCCTGTTTGGCTGTGACTCCATCCTGGAGAGAAATATCAGCTGTGCTGCTGCCATCAACACCTTTGTTTCTAGATGTTGGAGCTTGGCCTGTTTTCCAGTGTAGTCCTGTTTCTCTGACTGTGACTAACTGGATGTGCTCTCTTCATCCTCTGACATGGGAGCTGGCTCGGAGCTCGTCTGCCTGGCTGTGTGTTTCCTGGACGGGGCCGCCTGTGGAGCTGGTTGACAGTTGCCTTTTGTATCTATGCTTCTTTTTCTATGTCTGCTTCTGTCTCCTTGAACCCCAGTCGGCCTCGGCAGATGGCCGCTCACACTGAGCCTGGTTCTGCTGGAGGTTTCTTCCTGTTCAAAGGGAGGTTTTTCCTCTCCACTGTCGCTACAAGCATGCTTAGTGTGAGGGATTGCTGAAGAGTCAATGAGTCGATGCAATCAGCTGGTTTTCCTTAGATAGAAAACTTTGAATCAATCTGACTGGATGATCTGATGAACTGGAAAGTGACCTGAGATCACATGATGTGAATTGGAGCTATAGAAATAAACTGAATTGAATTTGAATTTAGTTTTGATCTTCGACTCACTTCAACAATAAAACTTGGTTTTCTGTATTTCCCTGTTTTTTACAACTTGAAGTAAATCAAACCATCTGAACTGATATATTTTTGTTATGCTAACCAAAACGCAGCTATCAGTGAAAACTGAAAACAACGGCTGGATTTAAACTCAAAGAAAAATTAAATCAAACACTTTCAGGTCCTAGAAAATAAATCAAAACTGTTCTTTTCTTTTGAAACAGAAGAAACAGAGAAGGAGCCACAGATGATTTATGCTGATGTATCCAAGCACCCTGAGGAATCCCTTAAACCACTGTTAGCTGTGGTTGGAGCTGTTAAAAGAGACAGTGTCCCGTTTTAATGGATGAATTGTCTCTGTAAAGTGACCTGAGATAAAGTGTGCTTAAAATTGGCGCTATAGAAATAAATGGAATTAAATTGAATCTGCACCTAAACATGATCATCCAATGCGGCTTTCCTAGGTGGTTCAAATAAGCATAATAAATAAAACATAAATAAAAGGCCGCCTGCATCTTCCTGACAGTCCGTGGAACTGAGAGGGTTGTGCAAAATTGAGTGAATGTAGAGCGAGCACACAGTGAAGATCTGTAAAAAGATGCTGCCCTTTAATGTCAAAAATACAACATTTTTAAAATATTTCACAAAAATTTCACACCTAACACCAAATCCCTGGAAAAACATCCGACATTCGGCATTTTGAAGGCCTTCGTTCGCATGTTTCTAAAATGTTATGCCTGTTTTACCAGAACCTGAGGATTAATATTTTTAAAGGGCAGTTTTACAGAAAATTAGCTTTTTTTCAGAAGCATCTTTTTTCTATTTTGTTTATTTATTGGGGATCTTTAAAATATGGAATTGTTAAATGCGCTTTTAAAAAAATCTAAGTTTGTTTGCAGTATTTCTACATCAGTTTAAAAAAGTTTCTAAATGACATCATCATCATCATTTATCACAATCATTTCTGGTTTTATTTATTGGTCACCTTATTCTTAACTAAAATCTAAGGTTATTTTTAAGTTTCTCCTAATCTGTTGGTTGTTGTGACGTTTATGGGCCAAATCCGCATCTACAAATGGTTATATTAGCGAACCATCACCAGCAGGAACGTCGCTTATCCGCCATGTTTTCAGCACCGAGCCGAACGTGCCGTTAGTAATCAGGCGGATATCAGACCTGCATACGATGCTTTGGATCCATTTAGATGAAGGAATAGCTGTAGATCTGTTAAAATATCAACAAAGTGAATTTTGCATAATACAGGACCTTTAACGCTCGCATTTTCTATTCTTTGTTCTTCAGATGCATGAATAAAAACATGTCTCTATCCATTTCTACGCTAGTCGGTGAACAAAGTCTCCAGGAGTTGTTCCATTTCTTGATTTCAGAGTAACTGATGATCTATTCAGGTTTCTGGGCGACTTTTCCTCACAGCATGAACTAATAATGACATTTGGCCAAAACCCAAAGAAACAGAAACTGCTGCCAAATCGCCAGACTTCACCGCAACTCAGATCCTACAAAAATAAAACATTTGCTTCATTTTTTTTCTTTCATATAAAAGTTATTTGTTGTCATTACTTCCTGCACTTAAACTAAAACAATGAATGAAATTAATCCTTTATGTATTAAAATAAACCTCAATTTATTTCTAATGGAAATGAATTTTCACCTAAACTTAAACAGAACATTTGCTGAAAGAAAAGGCGACTTACAGCAGTTAGAAAAACACTAAAAACATAAACTATGAGCATTTAAAAAAAAAAATAAAAGATACCGGTACATAAAAAATATTTATGTTTTCAAATCGTCTTCTGTAAGTTGTAATCCCTTCATAGGGCCTCAGGGAAATACCCTAAAAATCAAAATTTCCAGCCAATAGTGTTATTGGAACCCAGAATAAGACCCTTTTACCTGTGTAACATAAAAAAAATTGATATTTTTAAGGTAAAAATTAACGTCAATGTAATAAAAAGAAACGCCAACTTGCCCGAAAATCTAAAGAAAAATAGATTAACTGCTTCTATAAGAAATTCATGAAAAACGTGAGTTTTTGGTCCAACATAACCTTAGAGGCAATAATGCTGATACTGGCACTTACATTTTTTTAGTTTTTCAACCTAAATATAATTGTTAACTAGGCTTATTAACTTTTAACTCCACTTTTTAATTTTTCAATTAGCTTTTTACGTTTTTTCTTGACTTGTTAACTTTCTTTTTCCAGCTTAATTTTCAGTAGGTAATCTATCATTTAAGGGCTCATCTAATTGGCAAATACCAAAATAAGATGTACAGCCATGTAGCAGGATCTTTGCTGAACGGATGGATATAGATCTAGTGCTTCTAGACCTCAGACACACTTGCCCTATAAAGGGTTAAAAACTGTAAATATTATTGTTATCTTTCAATAATCCAAATGTTTTAGAACTGAAGATAAAGGTTTATCTTTTTAACCGATGGATGACTTAAACAGCCCTACAAAATAAAAGTTTCATGAAATAAAAACCTGACTGAATTTCCTACAGAAGCGTAAGTGTGAAAACAGTCGTGCGTGTGATGGTCTGCGTTCAGCAATAATGATTCTGCATGTTTTGGTGAGGATTGCGTAAGACGGACACTAGAGAGCCCATAAACAGCCATCTCTGCTTCTGAGAGTCAACATGAGTCCATCCCAGCGTCCGAGGGAAGGGATTGGCTGGCCCGCAGCGGGGGGGGGGCCGGCGGGCAGCGTCACGTGACGCGGTCCAGCAGAGAGCGTTATAATAGCCCCCCTCTCGGAGCAGAGAGGCAGAGGCTGGATGTGAACCAGAATCCCTCTACCACACACAGGCTGGCCATTGTTGGCTATTCACTGGACTCCATCTCAGGGCACTTTATCATTCAATTAGGACAGCTTTCACCACGCACCGCACAGAAAGGAGGCCTTCAATCAAACTGAAAACTTCACACTGGCCCTGGAGGGGATGCAGAGAGGGGACCCCACTTTCACTTCTCCTACTTGTTGTTGCCGTTCATGGAAAGGGGGGGCTGTAGATGGAGATATGCGGGGAGGAGAGCCGAGGAAGAGTCGTTTCATGTTTGGGACCACGTGTGCGTTTATGAAGCCCATGGAATGCAGCGCAGTGGGTGAGGGGTTAAATTTGGTCATGGATGAGGGGGGAGGGAGGAAGAGAAGGGGGGGGGGGGGGTTCAAAGCTCAGACAGGAGAATGACACACAGGAGTGGAGAAACTAATGAGAAGTATGCCTGGAAAAAAAGAGGAGGGCGCTGGGCAGATGAAAACACGATGAAGAGGAGAAGCATGAGGGGCCAGAAATAGACGAGGAAAGATGATAAACATGGAGGAAGGAGGAGGAAAGGCGCCTCTGCTCGCCGCTGATGGAGGTTAGAAGACGGACGGCAGAATATCCGTTAAAGTTCAATCAGGTTTCCCTTCCATCGACGTCTCCGTAAATAAACCCAAACTAAACAACTTTTTACCAAATTAACGAAAACCAAGATGGCTGCCAACATCACAGACCTTCATAGGAAAACCTCCAATTAATTCACAATAAATATCCTCTTTTCCTCCTCTCAACCGATATTAGCTCACTAAATAAAACAACTGAAATATGATCTAAACGTTTCATTTCTGGGTTCTTTAAATCCCGCCCACTTACCACCTTCATCGTTTCCCAGAATCCATCAGGGAATCGGAATCGTGAAAATCGAATCTATTCCCAACCCTAATCACCTGCTGGGATTTCTGTAAAGGTCAGCCGTTCCTCTTTAAATGACTCCGTAGCAGAATTATAAATAAAAAAAAGCAATAAAAAATTAAGTATTTGATTAAATTTACGTCACGTCAGGAAGTCATTGATTTGTATTGAGAACTAGGGCTGGGGGAAAAAAATGTATTTAATAGATTTTGAATCGATTCCTTTACATTTTTGCAAAATCGATGTCTAGGGAATGAGATCGATTAGTTTTATAGTGACGTTAACATTCAAATGAGCAGGAAAGATGCTCTCAAGATGACTTCAAGCCAGACAGCTGCAAATGTAACCAATAGGTCGACTGAAGACGTTAAAAAATGGAGGCTGAGCAGCAAACACTCTGTAGTTACAGACAATGCTGCACATACGGTTTGTACAGAGGAGATACTGCAGCTCATGCATGTCTGCTGTGTCACGTCTGCTTGCTCGTGTAAAGCTTCACTTTTTCACTTTTCACAAACAAGTTTGCACTTATGAGACAGTTTTGTTCACATCTCATGTTTAAGCTGTCCGATTTACAAGTTTGCACTTTGTGTTTAATGTGACTGGAAAAAATTAAATACATGAGTATTTTAAAACACGGTTGAAATACTTTCATTATTATAAAAACAGATCAAATCGAAATTAATTGATTTAGGACTTTGGCGAAAATAACCAGCCCCCTTCAGTACTGATGCGTCCCTCCAGCCGGCTGAGATGACATCATGACCTCATCATCAGCAATTACCTAATATTCGTGTTTTTAAGGCTGATGCTGATCAGTCCAGGTTTTCCACATCGAATCTAAACGACACAATCCATGATCAGAGTCTGAAACTGCTGCTGAGCTCCTCCTCTCATCCAGTTCTTCTCAGTCTCAGCTGAAAATAATGTAAAGATTATTTTTTATGTGACGTTTTGGGGCTTTTTCTCTGAAACTGATCCTGCATCAGTGGCCTCTGCTAACAGCCTTCAGGGTAAAACTGATGTCGTTTGGATTCAGGTAAAGTATTAATGGACATTCAAAGGAGATTTGGGCATATTATGATTATTTCTAATTTAGGGATGCACGATATAATCGGCCCCCTATCGGTATCGGCCTTAAAACTGAATATCGGACATCGGCCACCCCACCGATATTTAACCCGATATTTGATCAGCTTCTGAGTTTCTAAAGTCTAAAAAAAAAAATAAAAATACTACTTCTTCTTCCTCAAAAACTTCTTTTTTACAGACTTAAAAACTTCTAAAGACGAGGGAAAAAATATTGATCCATTAAAATATCCCAATATCTTCATATGCTGATATATTGCCATTTAAAAACACCATATCAATCTCTTTTACTAATGAAATATTGCTATATGTCATCCTTATGCTACGAAATCCCCCGAAAATTCACGAAATGTTGCCATATTTTTATATGTTGATATATTGACGCGGTATCGATCTATTTTACTGACAAAATCTCACAAAAATTAGCTAAATATCACGAGAGTTTGTAACAGAACGATGAAATTTCACCAGATTTTGAAAGTAAAATAGATCGTTGATATCAGAGTATGAAAATATATTTGAGTATATTATTTTTCAAAGTGTCAGAAATGGATAACAAAACTGCTATTTTCAATGACTACTTATTTTTGTCCAGCTTTAACATCGGTATCGATATCGGTTATCGGCTACATGAGTTTTAAAATATCGGCATATCGGATATCGGCCAAAATCCCAATATCGTGCATCCCTAGTTCAAACCTCTTTCTGACTAAGCAGCAATAATAATAATAATAATAATAACAACAACAATTGTCTCTTCATCAGGATGGATCAAAGCACAGATTAATGTAGAGAAAAGGAGAAAGAAATCTTCCTCAGAAAGTTTGAGCTGAAAGCTTTTTTTGGTTCAAACCCTCCTGAAGTTTAAACTTGTTGCATTTGCAGGTGTTTAATGTTCCAGATCCGTTTAAAACTAAGCTGAACATCGACTCATTTCTGTTTGCAGGTTTTATTGGAAGATATATTTGGAGGAAGACGCTGATGAAGATGCTCACCGTTATGCTGAAGAAAACAGAAACGATGCTGATGGGAAACCAAACTTCTCACTGCAGGAGATTTCTTATGTCAGTCAGTCAGAATACAGAATTTAAATGATTTTCAACAAATATTCATTTTTAAATTGTTCATATTTAAAACTATATTTTTGTTAAAATTATTTTCTGCCTAATTTTTAGCAGTTCATTGTTTTAAATCTAATATTACTTTTTTCTTCATATATAGTCATGATTTAATAGATACGTTCACAGATGTTAAGTTAGTCTCGATTTAATTGAAACCAAACATGAACAGTCGACAGCAGACGGAGCGAGCGGCGATGTGTTGGAGTCATGTGACCTCAAGGCGTTCAGTCGGGTCTGATTTATTATGCATTTATATTAAAGATACAGCAGTAAACGTAGGAGAGGGAAGCCATTTATGCATCAAAGCAACGTTTTGAAACAGTTTCTGAATTTTACTAAAGTTAACAAAAGAAATTAAAAAGCTTAAGTTTGCTAATGTTGACTGTCTCCACAAATAGAAGTTTTCAGTTACGATTTATTCAGTTAAAAGTTAAAATGAAAACTTATTTATTCAGGATCTGACAGTCAGAGCCAAAACGGAGGAGGAATCATTTTATTAAAAGAAAAGTCGCTCATATTCAGAATTCAAACTTCTGAAAGTTCTTCAAATCTGAAATGATTCCATCCTGTTCAATAAATGATCAGTGTTTTTAATTCAGAGTAATTTTCATGTGAATGTGCTTTACTGGAGGCATCCATGTTTGTCAAAGAACACTACTGCCACCTACTGGTTAGTGACATTGTCACGGTGCGGTATCGGCTGTTGATCAAGTCCCAGTGCTGTATCTGGTGTTTGTCCCAACGCGCTATTATCCAAGTCATCTTGAAAACATTCTTCTTCCAAATGTTGGCTACATATTACGGGTTTTTTCTCTGGCCAGAAGTTCGATGGCAAATCCTCCCTCTTCAAGTTGGCGATCCAACGACCAACCCGTCCGTGGAGGATCAGGAATCAGAAAGGTGGAATAACTCTTTTTTTCACTTTTACCCGATGTATTCCAGCATCCAGCTGCCATGCACGTGGGCATTGTCAGTTTCACTATAGCTCTGGTGAATTTCAATGGTGAAGTCCTCTGGAAATCTTCAATAATTGTTGTTGATTGCAGATGTGTCTAGTAGTTCCCATTGATTTAGCTTGGAAAGCGGGGAGAATGGCGCTAGGCTTACCGCACCGTGACGTCACTGCTGGAAGATGGCAGGAGGGAGGGGCTACTATATTTGGGCAAAAATGGCCGCTCCCAGGCTCAGTGATCGCAATGAAAATTGTTTTTATTTTTTTACTGATTAACACTAAATGTATTAAATCCCCTCGAATGTCTCAGTTTTAGGTATAAATAATGATCCATTGATTATTCCTCGCTGAGCGGACTTTTCATTCAAGAAAAAAAACTAAATGTTGAACATTGAATCATTCAGTCTTATGTGCCAGAAAATAATTCTTCAACATAAAGAACCAGGAAGCTCTGCTAGGACAGACAGAAAACAGGTTCAGTCTAATAAGAATGTTGGCAGTGGGCTTTAGGCTGCCCTGCAAGGCTTTAAACCTGGGTTTAACCGGAGACTAAGCCATTCTCAAGCACATATCAAGGAGCTCATTCTGAGCCTGGATCCAGATTTATTGTTGATTCTGTTCATGGTGGAGAATCCTGCTTCACAGCAGCAGGTTGAGCCAAACATCCTCTAAATGTGCAGGGTCATCTTTGAGCACGCCATTTCACTTTTCTTTCACCAGTTCACCGCAGTTCTTCCAGCAGTCCACACTTTCTTTGCTCTCTTTTTCTCATGGTCTTCTCCTTCTTTCCCATCGCCCGGCTTGCCACAGGTTTGCCTGCTGTGTCTAAAAGTAGCAGCAGCAGCAACCCAGACTGACAGCTCATTGGCTCATTTGGATCACGTGCAGCCTGGAGCCGGACGCTCCCCAGGGCTTTACCGTATTAACAGGGAAAATAGACACTGCCGTCAGACAACATGCAGTAATTTATAAATGTTTTAAATCAGGTTGGGTCTGGATTAGCCAGCAGGTGGGTCCGGATCCGGATCCGGACCGCGGTCCACTGATCCGTGAACTCTGGCCTAAAAAGAAAGGGCAACGCTGTATTTGGACAAAGACATGGCTGAGCAAAAGGAGCTACTACGGTCTGTTAATTTTATAGAAAGAACTCCATTTTAATCATTGCAAACCCGCCATGCTTCTAGGTTTTCATCTGAGAGGAAGAAGCAGAAGAAGAATCCTTGTTTGCCCACGACCACCTTACGACAGCTGACTGAATTTCCAACATGTTTGATTTTCTCCTAACCTTACGATTCCTGATGGGGAGGTGGTCGTTGGAGGCTGATCGTCCCTCGTTACCCCCTGTACACTACGACACACACCATCAGGCTGAAAGTCGGCCAGATTGAAAAATCGTACAGTGTATACCCGGGTTTAGCCAGACGCCGTCATCACTGGACTTTCTGTGTTTAATTCTAGATCATATGAATGGATCAGGATTCAAACGCCGTGCAAATGAACGCTGTTTTACCTTTTAACAGAACAAACTGATTTCTGCATCGATTTCTTTTCTTTAAATCTGCAGCTAAAATGAAGCCAATATTTCTTAGACTTTATGTAGAGATTAAAAAAACAAAACAAATGGTTTGATTTATTGAAGGAACTTTTTTCTAAATTGATTGGTCTCATATTTAACAGGATTCTTAATTTGTTAGCCTGTCTTAGACTGGATGGATTTAGCCTGTCCATCCCACAATCACAGTTAATCTCTGCCCGATTAAATAATCTCTGCCCGATTAAATAATCTCTGCCCGATTAAATCATCTCTGCCCGATTAAATCATCTCTGCCCGATTAAATCATCTCTGCCCGATTAAATCATCTCTGCCCGATCAAAACATCTGTCCCCTATTAATAATCTCTGCCCGAATAATCTTCTCTGCCGGATTAATAATCTCTGCCGGATTAATCATATCTGCTTCATTAAATCATCTCTGCCCGAATAAATCATCTCTGCCCGAATAAATCATCTCTGCCCAATTAAATCATCTCTGCTTGATTAAATCACCTCTGCCAGATTAATCATCTCTGCCAGATTAATCACGTCTGCTTGAATGATCATCTCTGCCAGATTAATCATGTCTGCTTGATTAATCATCTCTGGGATCCTTTCTTTGCTGGATTCTCAGATTGTGGCTCAGCTTTGAGTTCCTCAGGGTTGTGGTTTGGTTGCAGAGGGTTACTGGCGGTAACCAGTTGGTTCCACACTAAACTTAGACCCATAACAGGAAAGCAGCCATGCGCACAGGAATGTTTGGTGATCCTGAAGCATTTATCCCCCCACAGCATCACTCTAGTTCATTTTTCAGGAGGCGCTGCTGCAGAGCGGCGACCTCTGACAGCACGAAGGAGAAAGGAAGAGAAGAGGCTGCCTTCTGGAGGCTGTTCCTCCCGCCGCCTTTTTACTGCTTCCCATCCATGAATTAAGATCTGAGCAATCATCTGTCACAACCGTGGCTCAGTGTGAAAGAGCGAGATGCAGAGAGAGAGTGAGTCAGAGGTTGTTCTTCCAAACCGCACAGATCGGATTTCACCACCGTTCAGTGAATCATATGTGACTCAACTGAACCCGGCTCCACTTCCCCTGATTCCAACGCGGGTCCAACACACGCCGCTCTGCCATGTTTCAGCTTCCTTTGCGGTGCTGCTGCGCCCAAACGGCACCACAACTCCTCCACTCCAAGGCTGTGAGCAGACGGCGAAGAATGCTGCAACAATCAGGACAGATCACCGCTGCATGTTTTTCATTAAATGGTGGAAATTCAGCAACAACTGGATGACTGAGGGAGGGGGGACCACGATCAGCCTCAGTTCTTCAGGATGTCCACCTGACGGAGGATGTCCACCCGACAGATGATGTCCACCCGACACAGGGAGTCCAGAATCAGCATTAGTGGAGCTTCAAATGTCAGAACTAAGAACTTTGTGGTTTTTTCCATAATCTTCATAGAATTGTCCAGAAAAGTTTAGGTTTTCCATGAAGTTTAAACCGTTTCTCCTTTTTTTTTCCATCTGTAACATTTTGATTTTCAGATTAGATGATTGTTTAGAGGAAAATCATCACAATAAAATAAAAAAAAATCAAGGATTGATTAATAGAGAAAATTATGAGAGGATGAATTTATTTGCGTTGTTTAAAATAAACATCAAGACTTTCTAATAAAAAAATATTAATAAACTAATTAATTAAATATATATATATTTTTTTTTTTTATTAATTTTACCAATTAATTTATTAATGATTTAAAGTTTAGAAAATGTTGATTCTATTTTTATATAAAAAAATATTTCAAAATTGTAGAATTTGTTTTCTAAAAGTTTTGTCACTTATCTTTAAAAAAATAAAGGTGTAAAGAACCTTTAAAAACCAGAGGTGAATTATTAATAATTAAAATAATCCATAAAATACTCCATTATTTCCTGACAGTAAAATATTTATTCAAGCTGCTAAACTTTTAATTTAGCTGATTTTATAAATGAAGACACTGAAATGAAAATAGAACGAATCAAAGGAAAAGGAATCTAATAAAAAGATTTTACTAAATCATTCAAATATATTTTTATAATGCTAACTTTTTACATTTTCAGTCTAATTAGTCTTGATTTGTCCGTTTAGTCTTTAGTAAAATTTCTACCTTTTGGTAAGAATACAGTCTAAAATACCAGAAATAATTATTTCACTAGAAGTTTTATAAAAGGATCCAAACATGGAACCCAGTTTAACTTTAAACCATCTTAAAATTGTCCTAAAAAATGTAATCATAACAAATGAAATTATTTTATTTTTTTTATAAACAGGAGAACATGCGACGGTTCCTATTTAACAGACATCAGATAGGAGACAGAAGCTGCAGATGAAGCTGCTGCGTCCTGCAGCCTTTGCTTCCTTCACTCCTCGTTCTAAAGAAATCAACCTCCTACAAAGTCAAGGCTCTTTTATTTTCCATAAATTCACAATTTCTCAAAAATAATTACTTTAATTTTTTTTTTTTATAACGAACGTTTACAGAAACAAATATTTGGACTCTGAAATGAGAGGCGTATATTTAAACTTTAAAAATAGAAAAGGATGCTGTATTTCACGTTTATGAATTTACAAAATAAAAGCCTGTACCCTGACAATGGAGGAGGAAATAAATGAAACCAGGTTCTAAGCAGCAGTTCTTCTTCAACCTTTCGATAAGCATGTGTAACATTTCCAGGGCATTATTCCCTTTAATGTATTTTGTTTGGGTAAGTCTTATTTAAACATCATTAAATGTGAATTCAGGATGAAGTCAAACTAATTTTGATTCGCTGAGGAAAGTCACCACATTAAGCCGCGTCGCTAAATGCTAATCAGTCAAACGTGCTTCTAAGCGTTTCCAGAAAGTGGAGCTTCAGAAGGAGAAACACGAACCGCAGCGATTTATTCCTGACTGTGGCTCATGGGAAAGTCCAGCATCCCAACCCTGCTGCTCCGGCTGGGCACAAAGGCTAGCAAATAAAAGAGTGTTTTCAGCCTAAATCCAGGGAATTTATCGTTTTCTCCCATTAGTTCCACAATAAGAAAATAAAAACTAGCTTTTATTGCAGAAATCCTCTCCTCTGACATGAACCTTAAAGCAGGACGGCAGGCATCAACGTTATGAACCATAGAAATAAACATGTAAGGCGTATTCAGCTGGTGGCGTTACGCACTAATGGAACTACGGAAGCCCAAAGAGCATCGGCCAAAGGAGGAAAATTCTGATTTTCCCACAAATGAAGTCCTCATAAATAAAAAGGTTTACCAGACGCTTCCCCGTGATTTCGACTTTGTCAAATCCGGGATGATGATTATTCAATAATGGCGGCCATAATACATTTGGCTGTGACTCCATCCTGGAGAGAAATATCAGCTGTGCTGCTGCCATCAACACCTTTGTTTCTAGATGTTGGAGCTTGGCCTGTTTTCCAGTGTAGTCCTGTTTCTCTGACTGTGACTAACTGGATGTGCTCTCTTCATCCTCTGACATGGGAGCTGGCTCGGAGCTCGTCTGCCTGGCTGTGTGTTTCCTGGACGGGGCCGCCTGTGGAGCTGGTTGACAGTTGCCTTTTGTATCTATGCTTCTTTTTCTATGTCTGCTTCTGTCTCCTTGAACCCCAGTGGGCCTCAGCAGATGGCCGCTCACACTGAGCCTGGTTCTGCTGGAGGTTTCTTCCTGTTCAAAGGGAGTTTTTCCTCTCCACTGTCGCTACAAGCATGCTTAGTGTGAGGGATTGCTGAAGAGTCAATGAGTCGATGCAATCAGCTGGTTTTCCTTAGATAGAAAACTTTGAATCAATCTGACTGGATGATCTGGTGAACTGGAAAGTGCGATGACGTGTTGTGAATTTGCACTATAGAAATAAACCTAATCCTTCTGTTAGTCTAGAAATACCTGAATAGATCAGCACCTCAATCCATAACAGATCTGTTGTCAGTGGATCTATCTCCCAGACCACTCAGGTCCTTTAGTTCCAGCCTCCTCTGTCCACCCAAAACTAGAACCAAACACGGAGAAGCAGCATCTATGATCCACTGATCTGGAACAAACTCCCAGCAGACTGGAAAAGAGCTGAAAGCCTGAGATCTTTGAAGTCAGAGTTAAAAACCTGTTAGTCTAGAGCTGCCTTGGAGTTAACCTGGTAACTGAGGACATTTTTAGGTTAAGGTTGCGATCCAACTATGATTAGTTTTACTACCTTCCTTTATCACATTTTTATCATTACTTGCTTCTATTTTTCTTCTGTTTTAAAGTTTAATTCATGTCAAGCCCGTTTAATCGTCTTTGTACTGAACTGCTCTGTAGAAATAAACTAGACTTGCCTTTTCCTTCAAAATTGACAAACCTTTTATGGATAATTAGCAAATATTAAATGCGTTGGTATTGTTTTAGCATCAGTAATTCTTTCTAAATACATAGAAAGATTTTGAATTTTATGCATTTTGCAAAACATTTTCCTCTTGTGTTCATAACGGATTCCCTTTTCTTCCACTTCCCACTGGAGTCTACCGCAGCAGACATGTGACGGGAGGGGTCTGTAAAGAGGCCTATTCCCATCATGTGCTCTATGGTGCGTTCAAGTACAACTCGTACATACGACTGCTTATGTATCAGAATACAATCAATGTATTCGAACCTTTTTTGATCATTAAATGTTGTTAAAGTCTCATTCTGAATCCCATCCATATGTGTAAATAAAATAAAAAATAATAAAAAAAACTTGTTAGAACTTGTTAGAAAATGTTTGAACTGTAAATATACAGTCATGTGTTTAAATTACTGTTTTTATGTATTTTTTACTGTTTTCAAGGCTGCACAAAAAGAATGAAATTATCTAGGGAGCTGTTCTTAAAAAAATCTTTTTGTTTACACTTGTGTATACAAAATGAAAAAATAAATCTTGTCATGGTCTTGGTTATGTTAGGTTTTAATTTGCTCCATGTTTTCTAGTTTTATTGGTTTAATTCCTATTTTGTTGTATTTTGTGGATATTTTTAAGTTCTTAGGTTTTAATTTGTTGCCCTCTGTTGCCCTCTTGTGTTGGTCTCCTTTTCCCCAGCTCCTTTCTTGTCTGCTCTGTTCACACCTGCTCCCAATCTGCTCGTTAGTCCTCTCTTTGTTCAGTCTCCTATAAATACTCTTTGTGCAGTTCCTCGTCTTACCCTGGCTCCTCGTGATTGTTTTCCTCTGATGTCTCCATGGTTCTGTTTGTTTTACATTTTTCATGTTGGATTTTAGTTGTTTTTTTTATTCCTGCCTGTTACCTTGTTTGATTAAAGACTGCAAGAAGTCACCTCTGCCTCTCATCCTCTGCATTTGGGTCCTCTAAATCACAACCAAACCCTGAACAATCTGTCTAACTCTAAATTTAACATTTGTTTGATGGTTTTATTCAGATATTTTTTCTCATGATTGGTTCAAATCTTGGGAGGGCCTCCTTGCTAGGCCCTAATCTTTAGCTCATGCAGGTTTTCTATGCGATGTGACCGTGGTTAGCGCCCCTCAAAATAAAGACAAAAAAAAATAAATTGTAAATTGAACATCAGAAAACCTAGATGTCACACGAATGCAGAAACAGGAGCTTAAATGTTCTTACTGCGCTAACATGCTAGCTGACACATTAGCTGCCTTTGATCAACTCATACTTCCTACCAACTGCTTTCAAAACTCTTTTGTTGGTTAGAGGAACTATTTTATATAATGAGAAATTCTTCTCATTTAACATAAAGCATTTTAGCTCGCTGCCTTTGGTTTAGCTAACCTCCTTTCGCTTAGCTAGTGCAGACACGCGGGAGCCGTATAAAACGACGGTGGAAAGCCTTCCCACTGCGATACCTGCTGCTCCAGAACCCTGGCATCGAATCAAGCTCCATTTTAATGGCTTTCATCTTTTAAACATGAAACTACTTAAAATTGACTGCATCTAAAATACAACTGAATTTAAAAAAAACTGCATATTTGGCTAAATTACTCTTAAGTTTATTTTGTGTTGCATACAAAAAGACTAGATTGTCCCCAAAGACGTGAGCTACAAACAGATTCAACATGACTTTTCTAATCTCAGGTTTTATGTTGCAACTTAGATTTAGCTAAAGCCGCTGTCCAGGGGCTGATATAGGAAATGTGGGGCCCTAGGCAAAGACAGGCAGGGGCCCCTCTGAATGGAGAAGAACACATGAAACAGCCCCATTCTCCAGATAGAGAAATGTTAATAGAATAGACATCCATTATCTGTTCTAGGTTGTGTCCCTCTCTTCTTGTCCCTTTTCTTCTTGTTTTCCTCTCTATGTTTTGTACTCAGCTGACTTTTCATGCTGTCTCTAAAGGAATGAAAGATTTTTTCCAAGCACTAAGCTCACTTAGCTGATTGCTCCTTCCTGTGTTTCCAAAAAGGCCAAAGTAAATAACCCAGTCCTTCTTTTCACTGTAGACAAGCCATGATCTGCTTATCTGTTCTCCATTTTTCATTTGGATGAAATAATAGCTGCATGAATAATGACAGCAGACAAGATAGAGGAGAGCAGGAGGCGGGGTTACCAATCTACTCGCTCTGGAGAGCAGAGTTCGCTGCTTTTAGATGCTGTCTCCAAAGTCTCCAGTAGCAGAAAAAAGTCTCTAGATTTGGCGCTAGGAGCTTTTTAGAAATCAAAGTGCTAGAGGGGTCTGAAAAGTGGCTAAATATAGCGACTAAAGCGCTAAGTTGGCAACGCTGCTCTTTGCATGGTTTGTTTTCAAATGGTTTGCTGCTGTCTGTTTGGACCTTTCTGAACATGTGCAGCAAATGGACTGATCCAATATGGCGGACACTGAAGGGGGGGGGCTGAGACACACTTAATATTATCAGCGTTCTGATGGCATTTTAGCCAAAGGATTTTTATCAGATACATATTTGCGCAGGAAAGTGCCTAGTATTGCCTGATGGTAAACCCCCCTGCTGCTGTCACACCTTCACGATTTAGACCAGCGTATGCCTGATGTACCAAAAATATGGCAGATGTTGTATAAGTTATGGGCACGCTGTAACACGTCAACATTTGCCAAACGTGCGCCAAAAGCTACAAAATAGAAAAAATACAGACAGTTCGGCATATGCCAGCGGAGATTCTGGGACGCCAAGGTGTGACAGCGGCTGTAGTTTTATTTAAACAGGTCTTCAAACATATTTAAAGAACAGATGTGGGCATAAAAGACTCTCGTGGTTTCATTAAGTTTTGGTAAAAGAACTATAGTTTCACAGTATTGACACAAATATTCAAAAACAAACTAATTATTTTGCTCTGATTCAGTAGTTTCTCCATTTCTTCTCGATTTCCCTGCATCTCTGCAACCAAACAACCGATTTATGTTTAAAAAAAAAAAAAAAAAAGATAAACTGATGGTAAATTCAGATTGGAATTGTAAAGGATTTATTTATAATGTGTGTTTAAGAAAAAGTTAATAAATACTAGAATTCAAAAATGATCACTGAATAAATTAGGGTGTTTAAATCTTATGGTGTATTTTGTTCGGGGATCATTTGTTATTTAAAAGGTGTCAATCATTGTTTTCTGTGTTTATGTTTAAAGCATTTTCACCAACTAAAGAAAAAAAAAGAATCAGCAAGCTGCCTTTTCTGCAGTTTAAATCCTAAATAAAAAATGGGAAGCACCTGAAACAGGTGGTTGTATTCCTGCCTCATCAGGCCATCAGGGCTCCGTTTCACCAAGCGGGTTTAACAAACTCAAACTCTAAACTGATCTAGATTAAAGTCGGGAACTCTGAGTTGATTGAATTAATTCATAGCAGCCGTTATGAAACGGAAAACTCAAAGTAGAACCACTCAGAGTTTATCACGTGCGTAACAAGTATGAAAAGCCATCATCAGTGGAGTACCGATTCAATCAATCACCATGACAACAGGCAACAGGAAGTGCCTATTTCACCCCACTGGAACTAGAGGTTTAATGAAGAAATGAAAAAATTAGAGTTTAAAAGACAGAAACAGCGCTACGGCTGCAAAGGAGAGGAAGATGGAGAAGATTGTTGCTCGAGTTAGTGCCTAAGATCATAAGAAGTGGACTATGGCAGGCTGTTTTTACATTTATTTAAAGCACTCTCCTCTCTGTTGTTCCATTTATACATCACTAAAATAAGATTCTTCCAGATCAAAATTAAACCCCTAGACTGAACTGTGATAATAGATTTTTGAAATCACATTTTTACCTAGAAATATACATTTTAAGTGGCCATTTTGATATTTATCAGCTTGACTGAATATGTATTTATTATATCTGAAATAAATTTCTTCATAGTTAAAATAATACAAATGCTGACCACTAACAATAAGAATATGGAGATCTGAAATTTCAGATGTTATCATCCCAATAAATGGTTGTTATTAGCGGCTATCGGTCCCATAGAATGGCTTCAGATTGAGCCAGTAGGCTCAGAGGGTTATCATCCAGTGAATCCTAACCCTAAAGTAATTCCTATTCCCAGTGGAATTAATTAATCTATTTATGTGTAATCTGAAAATAATCTCAGCAGTTCTTCATGTGCTGTGAATATAACTAAATAAAAATAAAATGACCCGCATCTCGCTTGTATTAGGAAAACCAAAAAGAAATTAATCTCATATCCTGTCACTGAGATGTAGAATCCTCTCCCTATAAATATATCTAATTCTTTGTAAATTAAATTTTTAAATCTAATGTGTCTAAAGGACCTAATAAATTATTTATATATTTATATCCAAAACTATGACAAAAATCGGACTAAATCAGGAAATAAAACATCATGATTGGCTGTAAGGAGACGGAGGACAGAGTTTACTAAAGTAAACCTGCTGCTGACCAGGTTAGCCCTGTGGAGACTGTTACCGTGGCAACAGAAACAGAGGTTTCTACAGACTAATTTCAGGTTTAGAAAACTTTCAGTAATCCTGCTTAGTGAAACGGAGCTCAGGCCTGATCCTATTGGAAGCTATAAACTGAAAAGCTTGTTTTATAACTTACAGGTGCTGGTCATAAAATTAGAATATCATGAAAAAGTAGATTGATTTCAGTAATTCCATTTAAAAAGTGAAACTTGTATATTATATTCATACATTACATACAAACTCATATATTTCAGATGTTTATTTTGTTTAATTTTGATGATTACAAATGACAACAAATGAAAATCCCAAATTCATCATATCAGAAAATTAGAATATTGTGAAAAGGTTCAAAATTGATGGCCCCTGGTGCCACACTCTAATCAGCTAATTAACTCAAACCACCTGCAAAAGCCTTTAAATGGTCTTTCAGTCTAGTTCTATAGGCTACACAATCATGGGGAAGACTGCTGACTTGACAGTTGTCCAAAAGACGACCATCGACACCTTGCACAAGGAGGGCAAGACACAAAAGGTCATCGCTAAAGAGGCTGGCTGTTCACAGAGCTCAGTGTCCAAGCACATTAATAGAGAGGCGAAGGGAAGGAAAAGATGTGGTCGAAAAAAGTGTACAAGCAAGAGAGATAACCGCACCCTGGAGAGGATTGTGAAACAAAACCCATTCAAAAATGTGGGGGAGATTCACAAAGAGTGGACTGCAGCTGGAGTGAGTGCTTCAAGAACCACCACACACAGACGTATGAAAGACATGGGTTTCTGCTGTCGCATTCCTTGTGTCAAGCCACTCTTGAACCACAGACAGCGTCAGAAGCGTCTAAAGAGAAACAGGACTGGACTGCTGGTGAGTGGTCCAAAGTCATGTTCTCTGATGAAAGTAAATTTTGCATTTCCTTTGGAAATCAAGGTCCCAGAGTCTGGAGGAAAAGAAGAGAGGCACTTCATCCACGTTGCTTGAAGTCCAGTGTAAAGTTTCCACAGTCAGTGATGGTTTGGGGTGCCATGTCATCTGCTGGTGTTGGTCCATTGTGTTTTCTGAGGTCCAGGGTCAACGCAGCCACATACCAGGAAGTTTTAGAGCACTTCATGCTTCCTGCAGCTGACCAACTTTTTGGAGATGCAGATTTCATTTTCCAACAGGACTTGGCACCTGCACACAGTGCCAAAGCTACCAGTACCTGGTTGAAGGACCATGGTATCCCTGTTCTTAATTGGCCAGCAAACTCTCCTGACCTTAACCCCATAGAAAATCTATGGGGTATTGTGAAGAAGAAGATGCAATACACCAGACCCAACAATTCAGAAGAGCTAAAAGCCACTATTAGAGCAACCTGGGCTATCATAACACCTGAGCAGTGCCACAGACTGATCGACTCCATGCCACGCCGCATTGCTGCAGTAATACAGGCCAAAGGAGGCCCAACTAAATACTGAGTGCTGTACATGCTCATACTTTTCATGTTCATACTTTTCAGTTGGCCAACATTTCTATAAATCCTTTGTTTTTATTGGTCTTCAGTAATATTCTAATTTTCTGATATGATGAATTTGAGATTTTCATTTGTTGTCATTTGTAATCATCAAAATTAAACAAAATAAACATCTGAAATATATGAGTTTGTATGTAATGTATGAATATAATATACAAGTTTCACTTTTTAAATGGAATTACTGAAATCAATCTACTTTTTCATGATATTCTAATTTTATGACCAGCACCTGTATTAAACCAGACTTTACTTTTTTTTTTTACTTTTAAACCCAGTAAACAACAAATGCATCTTTCTGCCATCTTCTCCAACAGCACCGAACATGAGAGAGAAACACAAAGGTAGAAAAACCACGTTCTGCAGGAAGGGCCCGTTTTCTATGGAGCTTCTCAGGCTCCCAGCTTGCTGCTGTCTGGAGAAAATAACTAATGGTTTGAGCTTCTTCAGTGAACAACATGCATTCTGGCATGAACCCAGTGTCCCTTGCCCCCGCCCAGCCCCATCCCGTCCCCTCTCTCTGGAAGGTAAAGGAGTACAAAGGAGAGGATCAGAGCTTTTCCGATTCTTCCCTGGTTATTAACCACCATTTGTCCCTTGGAAGGGCTGTCCCTCCCATTAACCCCACTGATGCTCTTTTCTCATGGAAATCAGCCTGCTGTTGCAGGAACCACCACCGCTGCAGCCTGCAGAGGTGCAAGGAATTCTGGGAGGATTTCAAGAGAAGAACTCTGAATCTCCCACACACACATATACAGATACATATACTGGGAGCCTAAGATGCACATTTGTCCCTAACATGGTTGTGTGTGAGCGGAGGATCTAACACAGACGACGTGAAATGCTCTGACCCGGAGCGCAGGGGCCTGAAGGGAACCAACAACCCGGCAGAGAAGGTAATGAGAAGCTGAGTCCATGCACCCTGGAAGAGCAGAGCAGGAAGCGTCCGCCATGAAAACCACCTGCTTCGTCACTTTAATCCTCACAGCGAGCCGATCCGTGAGACGTCTTCAGACTAGAAGCGCAGCGCCGGGATAGTTTTCACACTTAACTGTTAAAAACACCAAAGCACATCCATCTGTCGGCGCCTCTGAAACCACCAGAACAACAACCAGCGCCGCCTCACACAATGCTCCCAGAAACCAAATCTCCACATTCCCCGCAAGGCCAGATCCATCAGCGACCGGGCGGCTACGGTGAGACAGCGCCAAACATCAACACATGGGTCTCAACTTGCACTGAGTGCAGCAGAGACGGAGCCGCCGTCTCGTGACTAAAACTCACTTCCACTTCCTCCTGCAGCCCGAGGCGTGGATGCTGCAGGGGACGGAACTCGCCTTGGTGGCTCCTCCAAAGAGCTTCAGGCTGCTTTCTGTCAGGATTTTAAAGCCAGTAGACTTTATTTATCCCTCAGGATTACTCCTCCTGGGATAATCTGGTTCCAGTAGCTTATATAGAGAACAAAGTTAAGTTATTAAAGATATTTGAGGCTGAATATGTTTGTATTTTAAATATTTGAAGGATTCTGCAACAGGAAAATGAATAAAACCTCCTGCATCCATTGCTGCTGGTTCCTCAATCAGTCAGTGAAGCTTTTTGGTGAATAAGAAAACCTGCAGATTTTAATCCCAATCTACCAACATTCAGAGATAATCTGGACCATTGGAGCACCGAGTCAATGCATCTCTGATAGTTTAAACTTTTCCCAAATACTTTAATCAAATAATTAAGTTCTTAAAAGGAAAAGTCGCTCATAGTCAGAATATAAACTTCTGAAAGTTCTTTAAATCTGAAATGATTCCATCCTGTTCAATAAATGATCAGTGTTTTCAATTATTTTAATGTGCTTTACTGGAGGCATCCATGTTTGTCAAAGAACACTACTGCCACCTACTGGTTAGTGACGTCACGGTGCGGTATCAGCTGTTGATCAAGTCCCAGTGCTGTATCTGGTGTTTGTCACAACGCGCTATTATCCAAGTCATCTTGATAACCGGTCCAGACTCAGCGATCGTGACGAAAATTATTTTTAGTTTTTTACCAATTAAAGCAAAATTCATTAAATCACTGCAAACATGTTAGTTTTAGGTATAAATAATGATCCATTGATTATTTCTTGCTGACCGGACTTTTCCTTTAATACAAACACTGTGGATTTTCCCATATCCTGATAGTTACATTTTAACCCTTTATAGGGCCTCAGTAAAAATACTTTGAAAATCAAAGTTTCCAGCTAATAGTGTTATTTTTAATCAAGAATAAGACTTTATTACCTTTGTAACTTTAAAACAATATGGATTAATGTCAATGTAATAACAAGGAACACCAACTTGCCCGAATATATTTGGAAAAATAAAAGTTTTTAGTCCAACATAACCTTACAGGTAGGGATGCACGATATTGGGATTTTGGCCGATATCCGATATGCCGATATTTTTAAAACTCATGTAGCCGATAACCGATATCGATACCGATGTTAAAGCTGGACAAAAATAAGTAGTCATTGAAAATAGCAGTTTTGTTATCCATTTCTGACACTTTGAAAAATAATAAACTCAAATATATTTTCATACTCTGATATCAAATAGATTTTTAAAAACGCGGTATCGATCTATTTTACTTTCAAAATCTGGTGAAATTTCATCGTTCTGTTACAAACTCTCGTGATATTTTGCTAATTTTTGTGAGATTTTGTTAGTAAAATAGATCGATACCGCGTCAATATATCAACATATAAAAATATGGCAACATTTCGGGAATTTTCGGGGGATTTCGTAGCATAACGACGACATATAGCAATATTTCATTAGTAAAAGAGATTGATATGGTGTTTTTAAATGGCAATATATCAGCATATGAAGATATTGGGATATTTTAATGCATCAATATTTTTTCCCTCGTCTTTAGAGGTTTTTAAGTCTGTAAAAAAGAAGTTTTTGAGGAAGAAGAAGTATTTTTTTTTAGACTTTAGAAACTCAGAAGCTGATCAAATATCGGGTTAAATATCGGTGGGGGGGCCGATGTCCGATATTAAGTTTTAAGGCCGATACCGATAGGGGGCCCATTATATCGTGCATCCCTACTTACAGGCTTTAATGCATTGGCACTTTCATTTTTCGGTTTTTCAACCTAAATATAATTGTTAACTAGGCTTATTAACTTTAAACTTTTTAACTTTTCAATTAGCTTTTTACCTTTTTTCTTGACATGTTAACTTTGTTTTTTCAACTTAATTTCCAGTAGATAATCTATCATTTAGGGATCGTCTAATTGGTCAAACGCCAAAATAAGCTGTACAGCCATGTAGCAGGATCTTTGCTGAATAGATGGATATAGATCTAGTGCTTCTAGACCGGGGGTATGCAACTAACTTGCCCTATAAAGGGTTAAATCACATAAAAAAAAATCCAAATGCTTTAAATAAAAAAATGTAACATAAAATCATCATCTAGAACATTTACTATAAATTGTTCCTGAATGTTGTGAAACATGTGGAGTGGAGACGCAGGCTGACAGGCTGGACTTTTAAACCATCCATTTACTGACTGTTTCATGAACAGAACTCTCCCAAATCTAAAAATATTGCTTTTTCTTTTTTTTAACGGTGCAGAACATTTTTTTCAGCCAGCAGACAGGCAGTGTGCAGCCACTAGTGGGGGGCGGGTGAAGCTGTGACATTTTATCCACCCCGCAGATGAAAATATGAAGCTTTTTAACAGCCTTTAAAAGGTGGAACTTTTTCAAACTTTGCTGCAGTTTTAATTCCAGGAAAAGGCCCTGAAAATAAAACTTTCTCTGAATATTAAAGATGAACTGAAAGATGAAAAGTGAAAATCCAAATGTTTCCTTCTTGGTTTAAATAGGAGAAGCTGCAGCTTAGATCTGTTGGTTTTAGATGTGGGGCCTTTCAGAAACACCAGGGACAAATCCAGAGAACTGTTTTGAGCCAATCTATTTAATAAATATCTGCGATGCATTTAGGCCTTTTGGTTCCGTTCAGCTGATCTTCACCTGCAGCTTCTTTTCTATCAGGTAAAAAACAACAAAACCTGCAGCAGATTGTTTTAAATCCAGCAACGAATGAAGGGATTATGCATTTATTCTTATATTCGTCTTATTTTATTCAACTAAAAACAAAGATGGTGAGTTTTTAATTTGAAATAATTCATCAACACGGAAAAATTAATCTGATTACATGAAGAAAATTTTTCCAATTCGGATACATAAATGTTAAGGATTTAAATATTTTACTTTCATTTGCTAAAATAAAACAACTTTTAATTGCTTTTTTTATTATTAATTAAATTTAACATTTCTAAAAAAAAAAAAACCCTAAAATAATTAAACAAAAAGAAAAACAACCCAAAATGAGGAAAGATATAAAAAATTTGAAAATCTACTTAATTATATTTAAATAAAATCCCAGCTCTTTACCAAGTAGATTCTGAAATTAGAATTTGATTTTCTTTTTTATTAAAACCAGGGTGGAAACTATTAATTGTGATTGATTATTGAAATAATTATAAAATAAAGTAGTAATCAATTAATCATTAACTGGAGACTGTAAAACCTGCCTTTAGCTGACAGAGCGACTCACTTAGAGCAGCAATTATACCAAGATTGGAAAATAATATATTAACATTTTACATTTAAGATAAAAAAAAACTTTTTCTTCTGTCAATCTGCTCCATCCAGAATTCCTTAATTGGAAAAGTTTTACTTTGATTTCCTAAACATTCTTCTTTAAGGAACCTTTGGTTATTTGATAATTAATCAAATGAATAATCGACAGATTAATAATTTGTAAATTATTGGTTATTTTCAGCCCTAATTAGAACCTTAAATGAGTTTAGCAGAAGGCAGCAGTTTGTTATCGACAGACAGTGAAGGCATAGATGTGTGTGGCATAGATTGGCTTTCCTTCCCTATCCCAGGATGTGTGATTGGAGCTGATGCCATGAAAACACCTGAAATGAGGCAAAGTTCAGATCGAGTTCAGGCTGTTTGCGGCAGAGGAAATGTGCTAATGAAGCCCAGCAGCCAAACTCATGTGCGGCAGCAGCAAAAACCCGCACAGATCAGCGCAACTTCTTTTTCACACTCAAGTAGAAACAAACCCTGCAGCAAAAACAGCAACAAGTGCACAAACTGAGCCCACACATCATGAACCCAACAACCCCTTCCCCCATTTTCTTTCTTTTTTTTTTTTTTGGAAGGCTCCTGCTTGTTGTTTACTCTCCTGCAGAGCGAAAAGCTTTTCAGAACCTCTGATCAGAAGCATGAAACCCAGAGAATGATCGCCTGAAAGTTTGGGATTAAAGCCTGAATGTGACCTGATGGCATAAAGACTGAGCTTCAGTCAGAGACAAACTTTTCTCCTCTGGACTAAAGCAACACAAACAACAGGACGTGCGCCGCGCCGCTCCAGTCCTCTGCAGCGCCTCTGCAGCGCATACCTCCCAAATATTCCCCGGCTGGTTCCGACCCAGCAAACCGCCCAGAACCACGCGGCGTTGGGCCGCCGTGGCTCCCAGTAGTCTGCCCAAACTGCGCGGCCGTGGCTCCGTAACACGGTGTCCACAGCCTCCCGTGCGTCACTTCACCCCAAAGCCCCACACGCGCGCGCGTGGGGGGGACGCGCGGCTGCGTTAGAGAAGAGAGAGAAAAGAGCAGTTTACCCACCGAAAAGTTTCCAGCAGCGCATTAGTCAGTTGGCCTGGAAGTCCCGGTGAGTTCCAGCCTCCGCTGCCCGCCGTCCTGCTCGCTCTCTGCCGCCGCGGCTCCTCCTGCGTCCCGCTGCCGCCGCGTCCGTTTGATCCACTTTGGAGACTTTTCTAAAGTGTCCGCTGCGGGTTTTTCTCTGTATTCGAGGCCCGACTCTCTGCTGCTCTGCCTAGGCTGCAGCGGAGTTATGGGGCGGTGAGCATTGTGGGAGCGTGACGTCACACCACTTTCACAAACTTTTTTTTTTGGAACCAGTCCCAGCAGCGAATGCTTACTGGTGCTTCAGCTCCAAACTGGGAGCCACATTAAACACCTGCTTCACAACAACAACAACAAAGCTTCTTTTTTTCTTATTCCACAGATTTTATTTGTTTTTCCTTTAAAACTGCTTCCTAGTTTCAACTTTTCTCTCAATTCTGGATTTTTTCTTCCAAGATATTAAATCAAACATGAAAGGAATCTGAAGCAGGAAAGTCACCAACCTCAACCTGAAAATTCAATATGGCGCCTGAAAATGAGCTGCCAATAAACGCCTCATTTCCACTGATTATCTGATTAAATCCTGTTTAACCAACTAAAAACTTAGAAATATATCTGTTAGTAAATATCAGCTTTGAATTTATCCAAAACAGAGGAAGTGATTAGCTTTGGTTGCCAACTAGTTATCCCGGTCACAGCAGCTTTAACTGGATTCCTGCAGCTTCCTGCACAAAATGATAGATTTAAATAAGTTATTGTACATTTGATTCTCATTTAATGCTTAAACAAAATAAAAACAAAAATCGGGAGCAAAAAGAAACAAGAAACTGAGTCAGATTCTGACAAACATGACGCCAACGCTTCTGTATACGCTAAGTCAAAAAAAAAAAAAAGGGAATTATTTTCAAAGGATAAAGTCTACTCTAATATAGATATATAGATTTTGTTTTATTACCATTTTTTTTCTGATATGGAAAATTATGGGACAGAAATTTTGGGGAAAAAATCAATAATAAAACAAATATATATATATATATTTTTATGACATGTTTCTAATGAAAAAAGACACATTAATAAAACATGTTCCTAAAACAATGAACGAGGCAATTTGTTTTTTCTGGCCTTAGCATTTATATTTCTTTGTCAGTCATTATTTTAAATTATAATCAAATATTTCATTTATTTCTTATTTGAATTTTTTTTTGAAAGCTAATATAACAAACTATTAAAATAACTTCTTTTTTGTCGCTCAAAAAGGCCTCAGTTAGACTTAAATAAATACCAATAAATTACATCGTTTTTTTCTAATATGTATTTCATTTTGGCATAAAGAGTTTTACACCGAATCTTTTATGAATTAATTTCAAAAAGAGATGCTGTGTTCTTTATTTTAATTTAATTATTTTATATCTCCTGCATTTTAAGGATGTTTTTAAGAGCAAACTGAACCAGTTATCACTTTATATTTTATGTTGTTTATTTAATAATAATAATAATAATAAAGTGAAACTAAAAACAACATGGAGGAAGAGCAATATTTCTGCCCCCCATGCTCCAGCTGAAGTGGTTTCTCCCACCTTGTTTTTGTAACATATCTGCTGTTTGGGGGGGGGGATTACTTCCAGGGCACATCAGCTCGTTTCCTCACCGCCCTGCCTGCGACCCCTGCACCCCCCCTCAGGCCCAATATCAACCCCCTGAGCCCGCAGTGTCAATGTGCATGGAGTGGGGGGGCGATGATGCGTTCAAGTGCTGCTTCTTTAACTTGTTTCCGATTTGAGGCCGTTTGTAGTTTTGTGAGAGATCCTCTACAGACATGTTCACATTTAAAATATAAATGAATGAAAAAAAATAAAATAACATTTCTCTCATTACAGAAACGAATTTATATATGTTTAACCTAACACATTTATATATGTATAGAATAAGCCCATCTAATTTATTGATTGTTTTTAAATAATTTTTTTTTAAAAAAGTAGTATTTACTTTTTTTTTTTTTGCATTGTTTAAATCTATAAAAGTTGTCAGTTCTATGTGGTTGTGTTGCTTTAGGGCCGACTAACTATTTATTTCCTTAGATTAAAATAACAAATCACAGGCATTTATTTACAGATTCATTTCCGTGCGAAACTTTTCTATGGAGCTTTCCAATTTAACAGCCAGATTTCCGACGGTACTCGAATGCAACAAAAGCCATTTTCTGCGTGTTGTAGAGGAGCGGGGTTCCACGCGTGGAGGGGCCACTTGGAGCCACGCGCTGCTTGTTCTTCTAACTTCAAAACTAGAGAGAAACAGATTTTTAGACCAAAAGCTTCCAGATTATTTTCATCTTCGCGTCACTTTCAGGATGTTTTTGTTTTAGGATAATCTAATCTGCTCCTAAATATGCTGAAAAACAACCAGAAAAAATGTTTTAAAGATCAATTCGCTGCGGAATTAATTCAACAAAATTCGGGAACGTTTCTTTTTAATAGAAGGCCAAGAAATGTAGGATGAAGAATTAAAAGTAAAGGAGAAAAACTACAGATTGGAGAGTTTATCTCCCCTTTAAAACCGGCCTTAAGACAACAAACATTTCTGTAAACATGTCAGTAATTTCATGAAAAGAAACCATTGATGAAAAAACTTAAATGATCTAATAATAACAAATAAATGTAAAAAATAAATGTGGATATTTGCATAAATGTTTTTAAATATATTTTTTTAAATAACTATATTTCCTCCTTCATGCTTCTTTAGAAGCAGCTGAATTTAATTTGATTTTAAAAACTTGATTTTTTTTCACAGATTTCTGAACTTTTATTCCTATAAAAAAGAAAAAGAATATTTTATTATAATTGTTAGTTTAAAAAGAAAAGCTGACATTTTTTTCTTTATTTCATTTTCATTTTTCTATCTTGTTTTAGTGATTTGCTAAAATAAGAGAGAAAAATCAACAACAGAGTCGATATGCATGAACAGTTCAGTCCTTATTGGCTCCTCAGGGTTTATTTTAACTTAAATATCACAAAAAAAAATCTAAACAACAACAAAACTAGAAGCTGGACCTCAGCCTTTAGGAAATTCATCAACTTTTTCTCAGTTATTCTTTATATGTAAAAAATAAAAAGATGAATCATAAACAGGTTAGAAAAAAAGGCTCTCAGTTTCATTCTTGTTAATTCGATCAAAATATGAGAGAAAAATAATCATGGACTCTAAAGAAAGGATTAATGAAGTGATTCTGATTCCACTTCATGGCGCGTCATTTTTTTACTTCAAATAAAAAATTTCTGTCTCTATTTTTTTAGCTTTTATTTTAACTCTGACGTAAACTTTAAAGACTCCATGTTTCCATTTTATCGTCCTCTATTTCAAACCAAAGCTAATTTTCCTTTTATTAAATAATTTTAGGCCTTGGTTACTCAGTCCTAGAAATTATACTTTAGCTAGAATTAAATTAGAATTTGATTTTTCTTGACTTCTAATTTAAAATGTCTTTATGTAAAACATGGAGCTAAACTTGTTCTGAATAACAAATGTCACATGGAGATTTTTTTTGTTTTATTTTTTATAATGTTAACTACAAACTATTCCAGTTTTAATAAGCTTAAAGTAAGAAGATAATTATTGTAGTCTTAAATGTTTATTTAAAATCACATAATTTAAAAAATAAAAATAAGTTTACCCCAAACAGAGAGAGATAATCAAAGTTTTTAAATCTCTCTGGTTTTTCTTTTCCTTATAATTTGAACCTAAACAAACCTCCTAACAACCTGCTTCCTGATCTGTTTGCAGCTCTTCCTGCAGAAGCGGAGCTGCAATAAATCCTGATGTGTCTGCAGAAAAATTATCAGTGCAGATGAAATAACTAAACCATTTATTAAAGGTGTTTTCTCTTGTAATGGATCCGGATTCTGTCCTCTTTCATAAACATATTTAACTCAACTAACTTTGATGTTTTCACCGTCTGACAGAAGCTTTTTGGTTTATTTTAAGTATTAGAAATGAACGGCGCAGGGAAATAATCTGAGAGTAAAACCTGTGAGCTCATCCTAAGAAGGATTTTAGCAAACTAAACGAAATGCTCAACTAGAACTAAAAGGTCCTTCAGGTGTCAGCGTGAGGCGGAGCAGACTGACATGTTAAAAGGAACAAGTCATGGTCGCAGGTTTGCATAGAGACCATAGAGACACGTTCCTACCTATAATTGGACATGAACAACATGTTTATAATTTACTATACAGCAGTAGTTATTGCATGAGGAGCTACTTAAACAGTCCGACAGTAAGCAATATAGGAAGATGATAAAAGGTTGTGTTATATTTAATCCTTTACTATTAAAAACACACTTTTATAATAGAAACATTATATGATTGTAGGAAACAGATATAATGCAGCAGGGCAGCCTGAGGGTGAAGCAGCTGCCCTTCACTGCTGCATTATGTTTGGAAAGTTACCATAAAATTAGGGCTGCAAATTATTCTGCAAATTGATTAATCTGTCGATTTTTTAGTTTTTTTTTTTTTTGTTGAATCGATCAATAATCAGATAGACAAAGGTTTCTTAAAGAAGATGTTTTTACGAAATGAAACCAGGTGAAACAGAAACCTTTCCTCTTGAGGAGTTCTGGATGGAGATTATTGACAGACAAAAACTTTTTTTTTAATCTTAAATGCAAATTCTTTACATATTTTTTACCATCTTCGTATAATTCCTGCTCTAAGTGGGTCGCTCTGTCGGCTAAAGGCACATTTTAGTGGCCCTATACTCCATTTAACGATTAATTCAATTCAATTCAGTTTATTTATATAGCGCCAAATTCACAACACATGTCATCTCAAGGCACTTTACAGTTCAACCAGATCATATTACATCAATTACATAGTTCACGATTATTTAAATAATCGATTAATATGCTTAATTGTTTCATCCATAAATAAAATACATGAAATGGGCAACACAGAGTAACTACAGCCTATATGTACAACTTGTAGAGTGAAGTTAATATTTTAAATGCTCAGTGTCAGTTTCTTTTATAGTACCAGTGCTCATTTAAATACATTTATTTACCGTCCCTTTAATGTATTATTTTGCTTGATACAGAGAGAGCAGATTACTGTAGATAAAAAAATAAGAGTGGGTTTACTTCTGTTTACCTCTGCACAATTCTATATCTTCAAAAGAAAACACAGGATAAATCCACATCTAACAGACATATTTAGACTATATTGCGTTAAATAGGAACGTATTTACCTTCTGTCTCAGTCGCTGGTAAGTTTAAATGCAAACCTTTTCAAAGTGAAAAAAAGTCCTAATTCCAGATTCATCAGAGTCAGTGATGCTTTAAACATTGATAAACAGCATCTAGTGAGTGTAGTGCTGATAAGATTAGTATTAATGAAGCAGAAATGCTGCTGTTCTCTTTAAACAAAATGTGCCTGATGATCAAATTAAGCAGAAAAAAGAGCATGAATATTTTTGCAAAGGACCAATGAAACTGAAGACCAATAGTGTCCCTAACAAAGTTCAAATCAAACCTACGCCCTTGGAACAACTCTTAAAGGTTCATGATGACACTTTATTTTCCAGCAAAGCAAATTTATTTACTGTTAAATAGTTATTATTTTACACAATAAAATTGTAAAACAACAAAACAGAAGGGGATTTTAGAAAAACTGGAACCAGAAGAGCCTGGAAGGTTCTGAGTTCCACAGGTTGTCGCTTAGGGACCTTGAGCCAGACCCTTAACCCCAGACTGCTCCTCTGGCGCCGCACAATGGCAGCCTTTCCTGCAAACAGGAAACCAGTCGGGGGAATAAGCTGCCAGTGTGGGTCCTTAGGAAAGACCCTTCATGCTATTGACTGCTTTGGGGAGTGGTGGCAGGACCCTTAACCCCACACTGCTCCCCACACAATGATGGGTTAAATGGAGCAGCAGCAGGAGGAGCAGCAGGAGGAGCAGCAGGAGCTGCAGCCATGTCTCAGCCATCAGGCCTGATGTGACCAACAGGGAAGCCGTTGTGCTTCAGGCATCGATTTGGAAACATCACAGCTCCTTCCAGGTCGCCTCCATTTGAACCTGCGCTTCTGTCTGCCAGCAGCAGGGACAGTTTGCTCACATCTGGAGCGGATTTCCTCGCCACCAGAGGTTGCTGTCTGTTTGTTGGGCAGGTTTACTTTAGCATCCTTCTGTCCAGACCTGGCCTCAGCAAATATCCTGCTACACGGCTGTACATCTGATTTTGGCATTTGACCAATTAGATGAGCCCTGAATGATAGATTACCTACTGGAAATTAAAGGAATAGTACACCCAAAACATGATTAGCCTTCATTTTCTACTCACCCCCATGCTGAACAACACTCTGGAGTACTTTTTTGATATCTCAAATGCATCTGGAGATCTGGGAGGCTTCTTGCTGTCTGCTGACATTCAAATAATGGAGGTCTATGGCGCCCGAGGCAGAAAGGTCCATAAAAGTCCACAAAAAACGTGTCAATATTCCTCCATACTGCTCGTCCAATGTATTCCAAGTGTCCTGAGTGGGTAGCATCCAGAATTTACTCTAAACAAAGTCATTTAGAATGTTTTTAGAGCATAAACAGTAGTGTATAGGATTTCCTAAAAGCGCGTTCACGAGTCTACGGAAACCGCGGCAGACCAAACCAGATGAAAGTGCGCATTCAGCGTCTGCTCTGCCGATAATGCAAGCGTAGAAGAAGAAATGTGCTGTTTACCTGTGCAAAGAAAGAAACAACGAAAGAAAAATGTCTGAGGACTTCAGTGTTGAGGAAGAGCATGAGTTCTTTGCCGAGCTGAATGCGCACTTTCGTCTGGTTTGGTCTGCCGCGGTTTCCGTAGACTCGTGAACACGCTTTCAGGAAATCCTATACACTACTGTTTATGCTCTAAAAACATTCTAAATGACTTCGTTTCGAGTAAATTCTGGACGCTACCCACTCAGGACACTTGGAATACATTGGACGAGCAGTATGGAGGAATATTGACACGTTTTTTGTGGACTTTTATGGACCTTTCTGCCTCGGGCGCCATAGACCTCCATTATTTGAATGTCAGCAGACAGCAAGAAGCCTCCCAGATCTCCAGATGCATTTGAGATATCAAAAAAGTACTCCAGAGTGTTGTTCAGCATGGGGGGGAGTAGAAAATGAAGGCTAATCATGTTTTGGGTGTACTATTCCTTTAAGCTGAAAAGAAAAAGTTAACAAGTCAAGAAAAAAAGGTAAAAAGCTAATTGAAAAGTTAAAAAGTAAATTTGAAAATGATTTTTAGGTTTATAAACTTAAAAATGAAAGTACCAGTATCAGCATTAATGCCTCTAAGGTTATGTTGGACCAAAAACTCTCAGAGTGTTTTTCATAAATTTCTTCTAAGAGCACTTTTGTTTTTTTTCTTTATATATTCGGGCAAGTTGGTGTTTCTTGTTATTACACTGACGTTCATTTTTTCCATCAAAACATCCAGATTTTTTTTATGCAACAAAGGTAATAAGGTCTGATCCCAATAACACTATTGGCTTTAAATTTAGATTTTCAAAGTATGTAGTATAAAGGGTTAATGCCTGATTTTATCGTCACCTTTAGAAGATGGATGCTCGCTTTAGGACGGCGCTTAGAAAGCTCCCTCCTGCCAGAATGACGTAACTCGCAGGCATCTGGCCTGAGATAAACTGTGGAGGTCTATCTCCTTCTGGGGTCTCTGGTGGAGATCACACCCCAGCAGCCTGCAGGGAGCTACTGCTGCAGGTTGATAAGGTGGAAGGGTGGAGCTCAGCCTTCGACCGGTGGAGTCATGAGAGCAGGCTACACTGTAGACATGCTAGAGACTGGAGGAGAAGAAAACTTGAAATACTTTTTATTTTCAGTAAAAGTTCTGGGATATGTTGGAGATTCTCCAGTTCCTCTCTCCTGTGGAAAAGATGGAATAGATTTATTTAATCCATCATTTGAGCAAAATTTTATCCTCCGTGAGAAACAGGAATCAATGCTGGGAAATATTTAGATTGTCTTTTTGTTTTGTTTGTTTTTTCTTCCTGATTATATTTGCAGGATTAGAAAAAATATGTTTTTGTTCTGCCGGCGAAGCTGTGAATTCAGGATAAATCTGTTAAATAAAAATGTGTTTTACAGGATTTCTGCAGAGCAAAAAGGAAGTTTGTAGCCAGTTATCAGGCTCAGCATGTTCATCAGGGAGCGATGCTTCATCAAAGGCCTCCCAGGCCTGGATTTATAGACATTTTACTCCATCTAATCTTAAAGTGTTACTCCAGCTTTATCACAAACTCATAAAAAGGTTAGTTTTTCTTTAAAATGGAGGAAAATCTTAATTTAAGTCCGCTTATATTCAGAATTCAAACTTCTGAAAGTTCTTTAAATCTGAAATGATTCCATCCTGTTCAATAAATGATCAGTGTTTTTAATTCAGAGTAATTTTCATGTGAATGTGCTTTACTGGAGGCATCCATGTTTGTCAAAGAACACTACTGCCACCTACTGGTTAGTGACATTGTCACGGTGCGGTATCGGCTGTTGATCAAGTCCCAGTGCTGTATCTGGTGTTTGTCACAACGCGCTATTATCCAAGTCATCTTGAAAACATTCTCCTTCCAAATGTTGGCTACATATTATGGGTTTTTTCTCTGGCCAGAAGTTCGATGGCAAATCCTCCCTCTTCAAGTTGGCGATCCAACGACCAACCCGTCCGTGGAGGATCAGGAATCAGAAAGGTGGAATAACTCTTTTTTTCACTTTTACCCGATGTATTCCAGCATCCAGCTGCCATGCACGTGGGCATTGTCAGTTTCACTATAGCTCTGGTGAATTTCAATGGTGAAGTCCTCTGGAAATCTTCAATAATTGTTGTTGATTGCAGATGTGTCTAGTAGTTCCCATTGATTTAGCTTGGAAAGCGGGGAGAATGGCGCTAGGCTTACCGCACCGTGACGTCACTGCTGGAAGATGGCAGGAGGGAGGGGCTACTATATTTGGGCAAAATGGCCGCTCCCAGACTCAGTGATCGCCATGAAAATTATTGTTTTAATCTTTTTACTGATTAACGCTAAATTCATTAAATCACTGTGAAGGTATTAGTTTTAGGAATACTGCAAAACAATCTAGAAATAATTCAAAATGTCTTAAATCAAGTGTTTTTTCTTAATTTGAGTTGGTAAATAAGATTAATTGCCAATGGAATGAGGATTTTTACTCTTCAAATAAGGTAATTAGATAATATACACTGGAAATAAGACAATGAAATAGTTTTTTTCTTATTTTAAATGTAAATGGTCTTGTTCCATTAGCAAAGTTAGTGTTAGGGTTACCTCCTCAATTCATGAAAAAATGACTTATCTAGATTTAGATTTTTCCCAGTGTATAGGTAATGATCCATCGATTATTCCTTGTTTACTGGATTTTTCCTTTAATGAAGAAGCAGTAAAAATTTCATGTTAGACATGATTCTCCTCCCAGGCATCGGCAAGCAACCTAATTTTGAGGACGAAAGTAGCGAGGTGGTGCATGGCGCGTGTTTCTAAGTCGCTTGTGGAGAAATGTCGTGAGTAACGAGGAAACAGGAAGCAATTAATGTGGAATGGAAGAAAGAAATAGTGACAACGAAGAAGACTGGAAGAGAGTCGCGTCAAAAAATGAGAAAAATGAGATTAAAGAAAATATAATGGTAGAAAATGTTCCTTTAATAAGGTAGAGCAGTAAAGCTTCTGGCCTGAACAGTTTACTTTTACACTTTTACTAGAATAAAAGCTAAAGTTGATCCTCTAACTTCTATAAAAGTGTTTTAATCAGTATTTCTACTGGAGGAATAAACATGAATAGTTTAAAAAAAAAAACTGATAAAAGGGAAGGGAAAAATCTAAAGCGGACAAAAAAAAAAAAAAACGTTTTTTGTTGGTTTTGATTAAGTTTTTACCTCAATCTAAATAATCAAACACATTTTACTTGTTTAGAAATTAACTCATTTTCTGAGATGAAGCCATTTTAAATTTAAAGAAATATGCCTGATTTGAAATATTTAATTGAGACTAAACAGATCAATCATTACACTAAAAAAACTATCTAGAAATAAGTACACATGTCTTAAATTAAATTCAATTTCCCCTTAATTTGAGCAGGTAGCTAAGATGATTTGCCAAAAGAGTGAGTATTTTTACTCTTTAAATAAGATAATTAGATAATAAAGTAATTGTAAATTGTCTTGTTCCTTTGGCAAAGTGTCTCACTAACCTGCTCAATTCAAGAAAAATTGACTTATTTTAAGAAACTGTGACTTATTTATATTTAGTTTTTTTGCAGTGTAGATCATCTCTACTCTGATCCAAATGTTGCTTTTTATTTTAATGATTTTAAAGAGAAAGGCTCGTTTGAAAATAAACACGATTTCAGGTCAAAATTCGATCATCTGATTATTTTCTTCTTCTTCTTTAATAGAAATCATCTCCACTCTTCTTTCCCTTTGAACTGCAGAGATAGGATGCATTAACCAAAGCTGCAGACATTGAGAGCTGTTTGGACATAAAGGAGAGCAGTGATGCAGCGTTGGGATGAACTGGAAAAGCAGCTCTGCACCATCAGCTAGCAGCTTAAAGCACACAGCGGAAAACTGGGGGCAACCTCAGTGACATACATGTGTGCACATTTCCTAATGAGCTGCAAACGTCTTCCTCTGCAGCCACGCAACGTGAGGTGTTAAGTATGAGGAACTCAAAGGCTGCAAAAGGGGAAATGAAATTGTTAGTGGCTCCAGAAGTAGAAACTGAAACCAGCAGGACTTTTCCAGGCTTCAGTCCCATCAGTGGGATCCGGGATGGGGAGAAAGCCTCCCTCATTCCCTCTCTTTCATTCTGGGGCTGTGAGTTGTGGTTCTCTGCATTGTTATCATTGCTGTCATCGCTAACAATGAAAAACAGTGTGTGTTCAGGGGGTGGGGGAGGAGCAGACACAGAACCACACAGGAAAAGAGGGAAAGAGCAGCCAGCTGTTGAGCGTCAGCAAAAAAAAGCGAGTAAAGAAGGAGAAAATGTTGGATTAGTTGGAGGATGCAGAGGGACTGAGGCTGCTAAGGACCTCCTCCTCTCCTTCTTCTCATAAAATAACTTTCCCTATTGTTGTTTTAGCTCCAAGTGAAGTTTGTGACATCTTAATAATGTCTTCTCTTCCCAGAGTCATTACCAGCTGCAAACTGCATGCAAATCAGAGCGCCTGGTTCCTCAGCTGCTCTTTAATGCAACATGTTTAAGTAATTATCAGTTGGTTGAGTCAAACAAGGCCGGCTGGCAGACAATCCACACCTCCAAATCAAAAGTTTCATGGCCGCACCCTTTCAGGCCTGCTGCGCTCGCCGCGTTCAGGCATGTTGAGCACACATGTGAAGATCCACTGATGAACAAATAATGACAACGTTCTGGGAGCACCATGTAAAACAAATACGCCACATTTCACTCTATTAACGTCATTAATCAGTGTCGCCTTTTGGCTTTAGCTTTATTTTTGTTCTGAAATATTGATTTCCCAAAGTGGATCTGAGCTGCATTCACAAGAGGAAGGAGATGCAAACTGAGATGCACGGATCTGTCCAAACAGATGGGGAACTTCTTAACTAGACTGCTTCTGCAGAAACATCAAACACTCCAGCAGCTTTGTGGGAGATTTCACCACAGAAGCCATTTTATAGGCTTCCTGGGCTAATTAGCAATTAGCTTTTAAAGAGTCGTTGTTAGCCTGCATGATGGTGTGTTTCATTCGCAATCAGAAGTCTGCATTTCTGGGCTGGAAATCAACCCCCAAGTGGCTCCACTGGTCACCAGTCTCACCAGTATCCTATTGCCCACATTGAGTGGAGAAAAGCTGTGGATGCCCAAGGAGAAGCCCATGCTCAACACTGAGGGGCCCAGGATTTAAACCAACAACCAACTGGTAGAGAAACATAAGCAACATGGGAGCAGCTGCTTCAAACTGGGAAAAACTGAATAAATATTAAAATAGAGAATAAAATAAAGAGGTTAAAACTGGGGAGTGTTGGCCTAGTGGTTAGAGCAGAGTGCTGTGCTGTGAGAAGGTTGCAAGTACCCGGTTTGATCCCCACAGCATCCACTCTGGGTCCCTGAGCCAGACCCTTAAACCTACATTGCTCCTCAAGGGGATAGGTTAAATGCAGAGAGTTGCTGCGATACATTGTCGCCGATCTCATCGGAACTACGTCACTTTGAAGACACACCCCTCCGCCATAGGTTTAAAAAAAATAGCTTCCCATATTAGTGCGCTATTTTGCCGGTGGCCCTGTGCCGCTAGAGGCTAGACAAAAGCGCTTCCAGCTGACGGCTTTGCTACATAGCAACTAAATCCTTGTGGAGAAGTCTGCACTCGCTGGACTGAGTAAGACTGCCTTTTCCTGCGATTCAGAAGGAGCTGAACGCAGTGTTTTAATTCTTCCTGCAATTAAAACCGAGTGAACGCAGTGTTTCTTGAATCCAGCTGCAGCAGAGACATAAGAGCTAACCCAGCTCTGCTAACTGCCTAACAATGGGGGCCCCGATCGCTGTTCGCCAAAGGAGCCATTAAAAGCCACCCGACCGTGACCACCTGAGACGGAGCAGCGCCAAAGAAGTGCTGCTCGAAGCCGTGGCTACATGCTAACCACCGTAGCTAAAGGAAGACATCCCGTGTGCTACGGTGAGTTATAAAATTAACCCTTGCAAATCGCCTCTTTTTGTTGTATTGGATTGATCCAAATCTCTTTGAGTTTCTGTTGGATGAATGGACGAGACCGAAGGCGGGCCTGCAGAAACCGGACAGAGCTGAAGGCCTTCCCTCCACTGAACCTAAAACCGTAACTGCTCCTTCCCATCTGATGCTTAATAAGTGCTCTGATTGGGTGAACTATAGGTAGATAGATTGCATTGTTGGTGTTATTTGAAATAAGCTTTCTGATTCAACTGCTGATGGTTAAAGGTTTAACTGAATGCTAACGCTCACTACAGACCGAACGGGTCATGTGTTGCTGAAGCTAATTGCTACATCGTGAGCTAACCCTCTCTTTGTTTCAGTTGGACCCGACCAGAACCAGAACACCTGGCGCCAGCTAAGCTAAGGGGTCTTTCAATCTCATCATAGTTTAATGTATTCCGGAGTCATTATTCATTTTCCATCATAAACTGAATGAAATTTCACTGTTTTGACTGCAGTTAACATCTCTGTGTCAGAGTTTATTTACATTTTATCTGCTGCTATTATAAAGGACACATCTAAATGAATTAAGGCTTAAAACTTCGAACATCACAGACTCTTAAACCCCTCTTCCCCTTTTATTTCTTTAGTTTTGTTTAGTTTCAGTAGTGTTTGGTGTTTTGCTTAGTTATGAGATATAATACTGTGTGATTGTAGCTAATAAAGGTACCACTGTATTTTAACCTGTGGTCTTTTGTGTTCAATTTACACAGTGAACGATTTATCACTCAGGTTGGATTCACTCTTCTTTCAGTAGCATCTGAATGAACAGAGACACATTTATTTGGTTGGTGATTAATAACGTTGCTAAGAGCCACAGCCGGAATTACTAAATTGGTGAAAGACAACCTGATTTTTAACAGCCGTATTCAGGAGTCTAACCCTTTTAGGAAAGGTCAGTAAGCAAATTAGTTATAATCATACAACAGTTAATAAATAACTAGAAAAAGCTGTTTCGGAGAAACATCAAAGTGGGAATGCTTTTGCTGAATGAAAAAAGCTGAAATTAACTGCAGAACATATAAAAATGTGATAGGAAGTCATCAGAAACTTCAAACTGCAGAAAACAATTGAATCATCTGAAGATTTTGTAGGGTAGAATCATTTGGCAGTAAAATGGCAGAAACAAACTCATCTTAAAAGCTGCACAGCCAAACCATACATAATATCAAAAAATGTCTTGAATGTGGGCACTAGAAGGGTCTTAATATAATGTCTCCCAAGTTTCTAGAAAAATGTATAAAGAAATTTTGAAGGGGGGTTTACCTACTTTCCAGAAACATGTCAGGCGTGTTATGAATTAGCAGCAAACAGAAAAGCTTAATTCCTGTCCAGAAACAGAGCAGAATGAAGCCAAAGTTCACAACATAGGCTGAAAAGTATGAAATTAGCTGAAGTAGAAAAGAAATTACAAAGAAAAACTTTAATCCTATCTGGTTGAAGAAAAAATTTGTAGCTTAAGGATTGGG